>NC_057801.1:50248536-50549188 GCF_018294505.1 Triticum aestivum | reverse complement strand
AGAGTTTGAAAATTGGCCCCTTTAGTACCGGTTCATGGTACGAACCGGTACTAAAGGCTTTTCCCCTTTAGTACCGGTTCGTGGCATGAACCGGTACTATAGGTTAGACCTTTAGTACCGGTTGGTAACACAAACCGGTACTAAAGGGGCTCGTGGGGACCCGGCCCGACGCCAGCCTGCCACTACCGCTTTAGTACCGGTTCGTGGCACGAACCGGTACTATTGATCGCAGCCACGAACCGGCACTATTGATCATATTAGTGCCGGTTTTTTTACAAACCGGCAATAATGTGCTTCACATTTGACCCTTTTTCTACTAGTGAATATAAGTCTTTTTAGAGATCTTAACAAGTGACTACATACGGAGCAAAATAAGTGAATCTACACTCTAAAATATGTCTACATACATCCGTATGTTGTGGTTCATTTGAAATGTCTAAAAAGACTTATACTCCCTCCGTTTCTAAATATTTGTCTTTTTAGACATTCAAATAGATTACAACATACGGATGTATGTAGATATATTTTATAATGTAGATTCACTCATTTTACTTTGTATGTAGTCACTTGTTGAAATCTCTAAAAAGACAAATATTTAGAAACGGATGGAGTATTTAGGAATGAAGGGAGTACTTACTACTACTCCTCCGTCCGGAAATACTTGTCATAAAAATGAATGTATCTAGATGTATTTTAATTTTAGATACATCTATTGTGATCCATTCTTCCTACAAGTATTTCCGGACGGAGGGAGTACTATATAAGGCCCCGTAAGACTAAGGTTACGAAGCAAATGACTCTGCGGCTAAATACAATCATCTAGCCAACTAATGCATGTTATTTCACTCCAAGTCAGCACCGAAAGATACGCACAGCTAAACCTGGGCTTTCCCAACTAAAATAAAGACTCAGCTTCAGTCCGACCAAATTCTGGACGAGGTATGTGTCAGAGGTACAGACGCAAACCGTCCATTGACCGTGCCTCCAGCCGTCACACCATGAGCCACATGTGTCAGACGTACATGCTCCCTCCGTAAACTAATATAAGAGTGTTTAGATCACTAAACTAGTGATCTAAACGCTCTTATATTAGTTTACAGAGGGAGTACATACTATCACACTGTATTCCGGGAGGCACAAATTTCCCCAGCTCGCACCCATTTGCATTAATTGCTGCTGCACAGTTCATCAAGCTGCTACTTGGGACAAAATTACTGTTCTGACCTATGTGGTTAACAAAATCTCGATTTGACCTCGTTTTGAAAAAAAAATCGATTCTGACCTTTTCAGGCGACGCCAACATCCCTAGCGTTTGGGTTGCGAAGCAGACGCCACGGATCCTGGCGCCTGGCCCCTGGCCCGCACTGCCCGCCTGCCCGTTGACCTACTGACGTGGCAAAGGGGCCAGACGCCAAGGACCCTGGCGTCTGGCCCTGATAACTGGATAACCCCACGGGAGAGTGTGTGGGACCCACCCCACACACTTTCCCCAATCCACAACCCGAGCTTGAAGAACACTTGGAGCTCTCACACTCTCTTCCACCCCTCAAGCTCCCCCTCAAATCCTCTCCAAAAGGTGCATCCCTTAGGTGGATCTTTCCATCACTTTGTTGCTCTTGGTAATCTCCCCCAAATCATCCAATTATTTTTTGTTAAATCTTGTTATTTTGGTTGCATTTTATACATGTTGGTGGAACCCTAGTTCATATTTTCTCCCTTATGTTAGTGTGAATGGCTTGGTTAACTTTGATAATATAGTGATATGCATGGTGCGTAGTAGGAATATATGCTTGTTGAGTAGAAAGATTGGGGGTTAGGGTTAGTTAGTGATTAGGGTTAACAATGCTTAGTGTGTGTTAATTAGTGATACTTTTGTGGACATCACCAATAATTTAGTGTTGATATGATTTGGATATAACGAGATGTATTTGGATAAACACCAATTCTCATTGAATTCTTAAATGCATTCATGTTGTTTTTAGATGGAGAGACTTGTTAATGTTCATTACATGGACAAGGAGGCATTCTTGAGTAACAATGCCGACACGGGTGAGGAACCATTGGTTTTTGATACAAGCCCTAGCTATGAGGATGTTGTTGCAAAAGTGAGACAAGCCTTAAAGTGGATGGACACCAATGTTGATGTTAAGTTAATAGGAAGGTATGATGTTGGAGTTGGAGCCAAATCTCGCTTGAAAAGGATGCCTATCACCTCGGATTTGCATTGGGATGTATACAAGGAAAAAGTTTCCCAATCGGAAGACAAGTCACTTGAATTGTTTGCCACCAAAGTTGAATCTCCTCGGTTTACACTTTGTCGTGGATTTGTCACGGCAGATGTCCTAGTGAAAGGACTTAGTCGTGGATCCATCGATACGGGTTTACTTGAAGGGGTTAAAGCGGACACAAAGACACGAGGGTTTTATACTAGTTCGGCCCCTTCGATGAAGGTAAAAGCCTACGTCTAGTTGTGATGGAATTGATGTGGTCTTGATGGCTAGGGAGCAAACAAGCTTCGCCTAGGCTCAAGTTGTTCTCTCCTGAACCGCCGCCGGGTCGTCCCCTTATATACACGGGTGACGCCCGTCGGTCCATAGAGTCCCAACCGGTTCATACTCGTATTCCGGTTGGTATCTCTCTATTCCTAACTTACAATACAAGTCATACATCCGGCCGGTTTACGGCTACATGTTCTAACCGACTACAGGCCTTGGGCCTTCATCTGCTTATACCTCTAATGAAGTTAACCCGGCCCAAGTAGACCGGTTTACGCCTAGTGGTAATATCCCCAACATTAGCCCCTAGATTGATTTGAACTGGTTCATGTCAATCCTTCACACAACCTTGCATCTTGGATATCTTCTGGTAATTGGTAAACCTTCATATCGTCATCATTTTCGGTTGCTGTAAACCGGCATGACGTCATCAGTTTTGGTTGCTATAAACCGGCATGACGTCATCATGAAATTTATAACGCCCTCTTAATAACAGCTCCTGGATCCGCGCGCTTGATCTAGCTCGGTTGCCTTATAAATAAGACCGAAGGGTCATTTCTTTCCTTTCCCCTTCGTCCCTTCTTCTTCTTCTTCCTCACGTCGCCGGCTTTGGAGCTCCGCCACCGCCGTCGACCTCTGCCTCGCCTCAGGCCGCTGCATCAACCTGAACGTACCAGAGTATTGCGGCACCTTCCCGCATCTTCTCCGTTCCCGGTAAGCTTTCTCCTCTTCTTAACCTAGATCCGTTCTTAGGGTTCCGTGTTCGTGCTGTGTTCATCACGCGCTCATATCTGTTCTCTGATCTTGAATGAATCCGTGAACTCTTGCTGTGTTCAGTAGCGATCCCTAAGCATCCGCTTGCAACTTCTCATCTAATCCCATAGATCTCCCGCACATATCCGCTCAATGGTTCACTTCTGTTTCCGCCTTACTCTTCGAAATATTTCCTGTTTTATGAGCTTGCTGTAGATCCGCGGCTGTAACAAGATTTTGTGAAACTTGTTTCTGCATACATAATTATCCATAGCTTCAATTGCTTCCGACGCCTAGGTCAGGCGGTTTAACTTTACCATAGAAAAAACTGCTAAACCGGTATCTATCATTAGTCCCCTGGTTGAACCGCTAGAATCCATTTGACGCCGCATTGTAGAAAACCGGTTTATAGGTACGGCCGCCGGTTTATCGCAGTCAGATTAACACCTTTTTTATCCGGCATGTCCTTGAACTGGATTACCTATTTCTTGTAGATCTCGTCATGGCAAAACAAGTGTATGAGTGCAACTGGGTTCCCTCTTGCATCACAGAATCACAGTTGGACGATCTAGTCCTGATCGGCGCTTTGGATAGTAAAGATACGATCCACTGGAGGGTTCCTGGAGATGAATGTCCTCCCACGCCCCAGGAAGGAGAGGTCGTGGTCTTAGCGGATCATATGGCCCGGGGCTTCAAACTGCCTGGCTCTAAATTTTATCGGGACGTGTTAGCCAACTTTCAACTCCGTCCACAGGATATTGGCCCCAACTCCGTCACCAATCTATGTCACTTTCAAGTACTTTCTGAGGCATACCTTCAAGATGAGCCTTCAGTCGAGTTATTTAGAGATCTCTTTCATCTGAACCGCCGTACTGAATTCACCGACGGCCCTAATACCGAACTGGGCGGTATGGCCATTCAGAAGAGGAAGGAAATCACCTATCCCCATGTCAAACTCCATACTCACCCCAAGGAGTGGAACGCAACTTGGTTTTATTGCAAGGATACCTCCCCTGACAATGAAAATCCCTTGCCTGGCTTCCGTCCAGAACGGCTCAGCAACACTCACCCTTTTCCACAAAGGCTAAGCGCCAAGGAGAGAATTAAATATGCTCCTCAACTGTCCAAGCTCCGGGCCTTCATGGCCAATGGTTTAACAGGAATAGACCTTGCACGCTGCTGGATATCATGGAGCATTCTGCCTCTAAGCCGGCGCCCCGGTTTGATGTGCACATACACTGGCAGCATTGATGACCCACTCCGACATATCAAAATCCAAATCTCCGACGACGAAGTCACCGAATCTGTAAAGAAGATGTTGAATGAACCGGAGCACCTCTGTGCCCAAACCGGTCTGCTTCCTTACTGCACCACCAACGAACCGCCAGCGGTAAGATTTTAATTGCTCTATTATTGAACCTGTTACTGCTTTATCTGCCTGACCTTTAATTATTGCTGACTCAGAGTGATAATCCGTTTTGGAGCAAGAAGCTTTCGCAAGATAAAACGGAGAAGGCAGGACGGCCAACCCGGCCCAAGACCAAGGTTATCAAGAAACCAGCTCATAAGAGAAAAACCACCGCTTCATCTGACCCAGCCATTGATGATGATGTGGGTAATCCGGATCTTGAGGTAGAACTTGATTCACTTGGCTTGCTTTTTACACGCCTTATTGATGATGATGCTTGTCAGGATGACGCTGAAGCCAGCAATGCGGGATTCGTTGAGGTAACCATTCTCTCTTCCGATTCAGAAATCTTGCCTTTGCCAAAATTTCGCCAGGCAAACCGGAAAGTTAAATTTTCTCATCCTCTTGCTTATCTGGATTCCCAATTTCTTATGAAGACCCAGCAACACGAAGCTCGCCGCACAACCCGGCACAGTGGCCAGGTAGTTACCTCTGCTGGTTTACCGAACAGTCCGGTTCGAAAATGCCGCTCCGAGGTCTCCGACCTTTTTATTGATTTAAATCCTAAAGCGGGTTTCTTCCATCAACCTCTTAATCCATCCGACTCCGATTATCAGGTCACTTCTCATTCATCGTCTGGTGAATCGTCAGCCACTCAGCTACCACCTTTGAAAACAGTTGCTGGGTAAGTTAAACTGAACATATGCTTCCAGTATACCGCATAATGGCTTATGCTTTTCCTTGACTTTTTGTTTTTCTTTCAGGGCTAAACCGAAACCAAGCAAGAAGGCCCGCCTGGATAAAGCGGATGAAGAAGATGTGGCCCCAGAACATGACCAAGCGCCGGATCGAGAAATGTTTACTTCTGAAGATATCCCCAATGATCCTCCTTTGCAAGACGACGTTATTCCCGAAGAAGGGCTTGTTAATACTCCAGCCTCTGCCGATCCGCCTGCCAGCTCCATCCAGATTGAGAAATCCCACACTCCTGCTGACCAAACGGCCACACCAACACAAACTGGCGAGTCCAAAGATGATGATGTTGTGATTACCGGTGTGGGCCGCTCTGAACCCGGGAATCCTGTCACCCTTACCAAGCATACCATCAAAGAGGATTTTTCCGCTTTGAACAAAGGAAAATGGGATGTTGAACTAGAGACATATGCTTCTCTAAGTGCCCAAGATCTTCACTCCGGCTATTTAAACCGGCTTTACACTAGCCGTGACTGTGAAGCTGGCCTGGTCAAAATGATGAGGGATAAATTTGAGGTAACTTACTTCTTTCCTTGCTGCCATTACCTCCATCCTTCTAGCCCCCAAGGACCGGTTTGTAACGTTGGTCAAACCGGGACTTGATCCTGAACATTCTTGAAATCGATCGGTATAGCCCGCAAGAACCGGTCTAACTTAGCATAAGTAAACCGGGGCTCCTATAGAGAACTGTCCTTAGAACATAACTTGATCAAATAGCCATTAGCCCCCAAGTGCCAAGTTGAATACTTGTATTGAGCTTGGGACTTTGTAATCGAGTAATATATAAAAATTGAAGGTGCATTAGCCCCCAAGTGTCAGGCATATAACTTTGTTATGTGGTTGATACTTCAACTCCTTGGATCGCCTGTGCAAAGCTTAAACGCTGTCTGTGTACAGGCTGAGGTGAAAATCAAGGAGGACCGAGTTGCCGATTTGCAGGAGGCCTTGAAAACCCAGCAGGCTGAAACAGATAAGGCAAAGCAAGAATTAACCAGCGCTTTGAGCACTGCTGAACAGCTGAAAGAAGGCTTCAAGAAAGAGCTGGCTGACTGGGCCACTGAGAAGGCCGGTTTAACCAAAAGAGCGGAAAATGCTGAAGCTGCCCTTAAACCGGTGGTGGATGAACTGACGGCCGTACAGCGGCAAATACACTCCATGACTGCTGCAATCTTTGGTAAGCTCCTTGTAACTTCTGTGATAATTTGAACCTGCTGTAGCGTAAATCCGGTCTGAGACCATTCCAATCTTGTTGTAGGCACACGTATTGGGCACTTAGGAAATGATGTGTGGAAGAAATTGAAAGCTGCCTACACCTTGGTGGAACAATTGTATACCGGAGCCCAACGGATCATCACCACAGCTTCTCACAACAACCCGGCACCCTCTTTAATCCAGGACACTCTTAGCAAGTTGTCAATGCTTCCAGCCCGGATTGAGGAGCTGAAAAAATCTGCTGCCCGAACCGGAGCCATCAATGCCTTAATCCGGGCAAAGGCATGGGTGCCAGATTTTGATCCTGTGGAAGCAGCTCAAGGCTATCCCAGCCTGAAAGAAGATGGCTCTAAATTCAACGAAGAGGATTTAAGGGCAATAAACCGTGCAGTGCGCCCTCTGGCTTGCCAGCTAGCTGAAGAGGTAGATTTGACGCATTATCAAGCGCAATATAACGAGCAAAACAAGCGAGTGCCTGCCCCAACTGTTGAAGCGGAGAATCTAATCCCTCCAATCCGTAAGCACACTTATGCCCCTGATATTGAACCGTCTTCCCTGATCCATGAAGAGGCTGTTTTCCAAGCTTTAATGGGAATCGACTGGACCATTGTTGATTTCCAGCCAATGGGTAGAGACGAGGAAGCTGAAGCGGCGGAGGATGAGGAGCAGGCTTGAACCAGAAGCCGGTTTGGAGAGCTGTTTGTGACATCTTCCGAAAAGAACAATGATCTTATTTGGGTACCGTGCTGCCCTGTAATAGGATAGTTAATGCTTCTAACTGGAATATGCCTTCGTGCATAAGTACTGAAGCTTTCGTTTGAAGAACTCCAATTCAAATTTCCTGCAATCAGAAAAATTTGAACTTCAGTGGCGGTTATACCGCCAGCCGGTTTATGATCCTGATATGTGTATCAGTAACATAAAAAATATATGATACATAAATACCTGCCATGTTTGGGTATGAAGCTGGCTTAGCCAAGCCTGAAGCGGCGGTTTTATAAACCATTACCGTCAAAAGAAAAAAGGTGGGAGAAAATAGCTCCCGTATAAACCGTACTGAATCAATACGAGCCCCCTTGTTACTCCATGATGTTAACAGGAAAAAGGTAAACCGGGCATACTCCTCCGGATTAAAGGGGAATCAAATCCATCGGCTGAATCGGAAAAAAGGTGTTTGTCGACATAAAAGAAATCCGACAAAAGCAAAGAAAAAACAAACCATGAAAATAACATGGAAGCAAAGGCAATGATAAAAACCATTTGCAAAAATATGCTATACTGAGCTGATCAGATGGTATTACCATGGTCAGACAGGATCAAGGCCCCCAATAGGAGTGACAATGATTCAAGTCAGCCAGGTCCCCAAATGATTCGTGGCATATATGCCAGATCAAGAGGCGTGGCAATGGTTCGGGTTCGACCATGCCCCCAAGTGATTTTGTGGCCTTAGGCCGACCAAGAGGCGTGACTGGTTCAGACTTGACCATGTCCCCGAATGATCTGGTGGCTGTCGCCTATCAAAGGGTGTCGCGTTGGTTCGGACACGACCAAGGCCCCCAGTGATATATATAAAAAACAAATGTCAAGGGGTAAACCGGAGGCCGCTTTAAACAGAACCACTCCGTGTAACCTCGCATGATGAGAAAGACAGAGACCCCGCTTTAGCTGAGGCTCCGGTTTGATATATCAAAGATAATATATACATTGTCATGATATGTACATAGATAGAGCCGATGGCTCAAGTATAGTAAGGCCGAAGATGAGCTATATTCCACGGCCTGTTGGTCTCCTCCTCTGATGTACGTGAGTCTTGATGCTCTCGAATATCAATCAGATAATACGACCCGTTGTGCAGATTCTTGCTGACCACGAAAGGTCCTTCCCAAGGTGGGGATAACTTGTGCATATCTGTCTGGTCCTGGGTTAGTCGAAGCACCAAATCTCCTTCTTGAAAAGTTCTGGTTCTAACCTGGCGACTGTGATAGCGACGAAGATCTTGTTGGTAAATCGCCGAACGGGCAGCCGCCAGATCACGTGCTTCGTCCAATAGGTCCAAAGCGTCTTGCCGTGCTGTCTCATTGCCCGCTTCAACATAAGCCGCCACACGAGGCGAATCGTGCCGGATATCACTAGGGAGAACTGCCTCTGCTCCATAGACCATAAAAAATGGTGTGTAACCTGTGGACCGGTTTGGTGTAGTATTGATACTCCAGAGCACAGATGGTAGCTCTTCAACCCAACATCCCGGCGTCCTTTGCAATGGGACCATAAGCCGGGGTTTGATGCCTCGCGAGATCTCTTGATTAGCTCGTTCTGCCTGTCCATTGGACTGGGGGTGCGCTACCGATGACACGTCAAGTCGGATGTGCTCACGCTTACAGAACTCCTTCATAGCCCCCTTGGATAAATTGGTACCATTGTCAGTAATGATACTGTGTGGAAAGCCGAACCGGAAAATTATCCTTTTGATAAACTGCACCGCTGTTGCTGCATCGCACTTGCTGACAGGCTCCGCTTCAACCCACTTGGTAAATTTATCAACTGCTACCAAAAGGTGGGTTTTCTTATCCTTGGATCTTTTAAAAGGTCCAACCATATCCAGCCCCCAAGTTGCAAACGGCCATGTTATTGGAATCATCCTCAATTCTTGAGCCGGCACATGCGCACGCCTTGAAAATTTCTGACATCCATCGCACCGTTTAACCAAGTCTTCCGCATCAGCATGTGCTGTCAACCAGTAAAAACCGTGACGAAACGCCTTTGCCACCAGAGATTTTGAACCGGCGTGGTGTCCACAATCCCCTTCATGGATTTCCTTTAAGATTTCACAGCCTTCCTCAGGAGAAACACAACGTTGAAACGCCCCTGATACACTGCAACGATGCAATTCACCATTGAGAATCGTCATGGACTTGGATCGCTGGACTATCTGCCTTGCTAGAATTTCATCCTCTGGCAACTCCCCCCGGGTCATGTATGCAATATAAGGAACCGTCCAATCCGGAATAGCATGTAATGCTGCCACCAATTGAGTCTCCGGGTCAGGAATAGCCAAATCCGCTTCACCTGGGAGCTGGACTGATGGATTGTGCAACACGTCCAAAAAGACATTAGGCGGGACCGGTTTGCGCTGAGAACCCAACCAGCTTAAAGCGTCCGCCGCTTCGTTCTTCCGGCAGTCCACATGATCCACTTGATAACCCTTGAAGCAACCTGCAATATTATCCACTTCCCGACGATATGCAGCCATGAGCGGGTCCTTAGAATCCCATGTGCCAGACACCTGTTGAGCCACAAGGTCCGAGTCACCAAAACACTTAACCCGGCTTAAATTCATCTCTTTAGCCATCCGGAGTCCATGGAGCAAGGCTTCGTACTCAGCTGCATTGTTAGTACAAGGGAACATTAAGCGGAGAACATAACAGAACTTATCACCTCGTGGGGAAGTTAATACGACTCCAGCCCCCGAGCCTTCCAATTGCCTGGATCCATCAAAATGAATAGTCCAATATGTATGATCCGGCTTTTCCTCTGGCGCCTGTAATTCCGTCCAGTCATTGATGAAATCAACAAGTGCTTGAGACTTCACCGCCGTCCGAGGTACATACTTCAGTCCGTGTGGCCCAAGCTCTATAGCCCACTTGGCAATCCGGCCAGTCGCCTCCCGGTTCTGTATGATATCACCCAAGGGAGCTGAACTGACCACTGTGATGGGGTGCCCTTGAAAATACTGCTTCAACTTCCTGCTGGCCATGAAGACACCATAGACCAGCTTCTGCCAATGCGGGTACCTTTGCTTGGATTCAATAAGCACCTCGCTGATATAATAAACCGGCCGCTGAACCGGATATTCCTTGCCTGCCTCCTTGCGTTCCACCACAATAGCCACGCTAACTGCCCGAGCGTTAGCTGCCACGTATAATAATAGTGGCTCCTTGTCAACCAGAGCCGCAAGAACCGGCGGATTGGCTAACTGCCGCTTCAAGTCCTCAAATGCTTCATCAGCAGCCGGACTCCAGACGAAATTGCCTATCTTCCTCAGCATTTGGTACAGAGGGATAGCCTTCTCCCCGAGGCGGCTGATAAACCGGCTTAGTGCAGCGATCCGGCCCGCCAAACGCTGAACATCGTTGATACATTTCGGTTTAGCTAGGGATATAATAGCCGTAATCTTCTCCGGGTTAGCCTCAATTCCTCTGTTAGACACCAGGAAACCCAGTAACTTGCCTGCCGGAACACCAAAGACACACTTGGCCGGATTAAGCATCATCTTGTAAACTCGCAAGTTGTCAAAGGTCTCCTTCAAATCATCCACCAGCGTCTCCTTCTGTCTTGACTTCACTACAATATCATCCACATAGGCGTGCACATTGCGGCCGATCTGTTTATACAGGCAATTCTGTATACATCGTTGATAAGTGGCTTGGGCACTCTTGAGCCCGAAGGGCATAGATACATAGCAGAAGGCTCCAAAGGGAGTAATAAATGCTGTTTTCTCCTGGTCCTTAACCGCCATCTTGATCTGATGATATCCAGAGTATGCATCCAAAAAACTCAAACGCTCACAACCCGCCGTGGCATCAATGATCTGGTCAATACGGGGGAGGGCAAAAGGATCTGCCGGACAGGCTTTGTTAAGATCTGTGTAATCCACACACATACGCCAAGTGCCGTTTTTCTTAAGAACCAGCACCGGATTAGCAAGCCAGTCTGGATGGAACACCTCAATAATAAAACCAGCTGCTAAAAGCCTGGCCACTTCCTCTCCAATGGCTTTGCGTCTTTCTTCGTTAAACCGGCGGAGGAACTGTTTCACCGGTTTATACTTAGGATCCACATTAAGAGTGTGCTCAACGAGTTCCCTCGGTACACCTGGCATGTCAGACGGTTTCCATGCAAAAATGCCCCGATTCTCACGGATGAACTCGATGAGCGCGCTTTCCTATTTGGGATCCAGGTTGGCACTGATAGTGAACTGCTTGGATGAATCGCCGGGCACGAAGTCAACAAGCTTGGTCTCAGCTGCCGTTTGAACTTCAGATCTGAATCATGCTCTGTAGTTGGCTTCTTTAAAGGGATCATATCCGCCGGATCAACATTGTCCTTATAATACTTCAACTCTTCCGTGGCACAGACCGACTCTACATAAGCCGCATCACCTTCCTCACATTCCAAAGCGACCCTACGGCTCCCATGAACCGTTATCGTCCCCTTGTAACCCGGCATCTTGAGCTGTAAGTAGATATAACAAGGCCGCGCCATGAACTTGGCATAAGCCGGCCGCCCAAACAAGGCGTGATACGGGCTCCGGATCTTCACCACTTCGAAGTTTAATTTTTCCGACCGAGAATCGTGCTCGTCCCCAAAAGCCACATCTAGGGCTATCTTACCAACAGGATATGCAGATTTGCCTGGTACAACACCATGGAACACCGTATTCGACGGTCTGAGATCCTTGTCTGTTAGACCCATGCGCCGGAATGTCTCATAGTACAGTATGTTAATGCTGCTTCCTCCATCCATGAGTACCTTGGTGAACTTATAGCCCCCCACTTGAGGGTCCACCAGTAATGCTAGCTGGCCCGGATTATCAACTCGGGGCGGGTGATCCTCTCTGCTCCATACGATAGGCTGCTCTGACCAGTGTAAGTAACGTGGCAAGGCCGGTTCGACAGAATTCACCGCTCGCTTGTGGAGTTTCCGGTCATGCTTATCCAAGCTAGTTGTGAAAACATGGTATTGCCCATTGCTCAACTGCTTTGGGCTCTGATAACCCGACTGCTGTTGCTGCTGCTGCTGCCGCGGGCCGTTCTGATTATTCTGGTTATTGTGACCGCCCTGATTGAAACCTGAACCGGAAGCTCCATCGTGACCCGGTCCGTGGAAACCGGATCCTGAACCGCCACCTGACCAATGGTCATACCGGAAGGCATTAGAGATTTTAAACTCCTGCATAATATAACAATCCTTCCAAAGATGGTTAGCCGGCGACTCCTTCGTCCCGTGCTTTGGGCAAGGCTGATTCAACAAATAATTCAAACGGCTTGCGTTAGGATTGGGAGCCCCATTACGATTCGCCGCTTTACCTCTGCGCCGCTGCCCCTGTCCTGTGCATTAGTGTTGGCCACAAAATCCATGCTGCTATCCGCCTTGCGTTTGCCTCCGTTTCCATGACCCGCCGGTTTGTACTGCTGCTGTTTGGAGTTGCTATTCTTCTTTCCCTTCCCTGCTTCATCATCATCAGGCTCGGGATCCTTGGTACTGTCCGAATCGGCATACTTCACTAAAGCGGCCATGAGGGTTCCCATGTCATTACAGAACCGCTTCATGCGTCCCAACTTCAATTTTAGAGGCTCAAACCGGCAGTTGCCTTCCAGAGTTAAGATCGCAGAGTCAGCATTAATCCTATCAGACGAGTGCAAAATTTCCGAAACGCGGCGCACCCAACGGGTCGTTGATTCTCCTTCCTCCTGGACACAAGCCGCCAGGTCTACTATGGACTTGGGCTGCTTACATGTATCCTTAAAATTCTGTATAAACCGGGCCCGCAACTGGGCCCATGAGCTGATAGAATTGGGTGGTAGGCTCTTTAACCAAGTACGAGCCGTGCCCTCAAGCATCATGGTGAAGTATTTTGCACATGCGGCCTCATCCACGTCCAGCATTTCCATGGCCATCTCATAACTCTCTACCCATGCTTCAGGGGATAAATCAGCGGTGTAATTCGGCACCTTGCATGGACCCTTGAAATCTTTGGGCAGGCGCACATTACGTAAAGCAGGGATTAAGCAAGGCACTCCCAAAGCGGATGTGACTCCTAGTCCAGCGAAGGTGGTAGAACGAACCGGTGTAAGTTGACCCGCATTATCCTTGGCTGCTAACTCGGCCTCCCTTTGTGCTCGGGCCCGGTCCACCACATCCTGCGCATCGCGGACACCGCCTGCCGGGCTATCGCCACGGGCTACTTCACGGCCTCGCGCATTGCTCGATATGGCGGGTTCATTCAAGCACCTGCTATAACTCCGGCTTGGACGGGGTGTAGAGTGGATCCGATCACGGCTGTAAGAATATGCTTCCTGCTGAATCAGCGCAGTCCGGAGAAGCTCCTTAACCCGGCGCGTCTCTATCGCTTGCGGAGAATCCCCTTCGACTGGGATGGCCTCTAACCGTGCAGCGGCCGCAACAAGGTTGTCCATAGGATTCGAATAATGACCCGGGGGTGTCGGGACCAGCAGAGGGGCCACAATGTTCTGTTGAGGGGGCTCCATCAGGCGGGGCTGGACCGTCGCTCCTGGCCCTGGTGCTTCAATCCGGTTTGCCTCCAGGTACTGCGGCGGATTACTGGGCCCTGCTCCTGGGGTGTGAAAGAGATTTCGGGGGTCAAACCCTAACGGCAGGCGTGATCTGTGCTTCCGCTTCAAGACCTCATGTGATGCATTCTGGTCAAGCAGGAGTTTATAGGCCTGGGCGTCCAAAGCGGCCCGCTCTGCAGCCATCCTGTCCTTTTCTGCCGCCAGATCCGCTTTGGCTTGCACGATCTGCTCTTTCACCCGTGCGATCTCTGCATCATGAGCCTCCTGATCCGCCGGATTGGCTTCTACCATAAGCGCGGCTAGTGCATCAAACAGGTCAGATAGGACTTGAACCGGCGGGTGCACAAGGCCTCCTGCCCCTGCTGCCGCTGCCGCTGTTGATCCGGGGGGCATTGCTGCGGCAGTCAAAGAATGATTCACCGCCTGGGTGCCGGCCATGAATATTCCAACCCGGTTGATCTGGCCTGGGGGGTCCGGAATACTGTCGCCATCGGAACAGCCCCTAACCTGATCGTCTTGCAACTGGTATAGCGATTCGGTCTCTCCGGTCGAGGATTCATCGCCAGAATAGACGATGGTCTCGCTACCGTGTTCTGACTCGTCCTCACGCTCTCCTCTGTGGATGACTCCAACGAAGGCACGCTTCATGGCTGGTTTAACCTGGGTAGATCTCGCACGCTGAGCCGTCTCGACGAGGTCAGTGCAGATGTCCGGCTCAGGCCCTGGCTCACCGATCTTGCCAATGAAAACGTGTATGCGGCCGAAGGGGACCCGGTACCCGTACTCGACTGAATCGGCCTTGGGGCCCCATCCTGCATCGTCAATGTAGATCCTGCCACGACGACTCTTGGTCATTCGGCCCACAACATAGCCTTCGAGTCCCTTGAGCTTGCCCTCCAAGATCGTCAAACCACCGTGCGATGGCCCCACGGTGGGCGCCAATTGTCGTGGATTTGTCACGGCAGATGTCCTAGTGAAAGGACTTAGTCGTGGATCCATCGCTATGGGTTTACTTGAAGGGGTTAAAGCGAACACAAAGACACGAGGGTTTTATACTAGTTCGGCCCCTTCGATGAAGGTAAAAGCCTACGTCTAGTTGTGATGGAATTGATGTGGTCTTGATGGCTAGGGAGCAAACAAGCTTCGCCTAGGCTCAAGTTGTTCTCTCCTGAACCGCCGCCGGGTCGTCCCCTTATATACACGGGTGACGCCCGTCGGTCCATAGAGTCCCAACCGGTTCATACTCGTATTCCGGTTGGTATCTCTCTATTCCTAACTTACAATACAAGTCATACATCCGGCCGGTTTACGGCTACATGTTCTAACCGACTACAGGCCTTGGGCCTTCATCTGCTTATACCTCTAATGAAGTTAACCCGGCCCAAGTAGACCGGTTTACGCCTAGTGGTAATATCCCCAACACACTTGATTTGAACCGGCATGTCTCTTCCCCAATGGATGACATGAGCGAGATGACAATGGTGCCACTTGTTGAGCATAGGGTTGTGGTTGATGCCCCCAATGCTTATCGCCAACCACGTCCCCGTGTAACATCTATTGAACCAAATGAGGTTGAGTTGTATGCCCCCAATGCTTCTAGCCAACCACCAACTAGCCAAGCAAATGAAGTTGAGGTGATTGCTAGTGACGAAGTAATTCAAGATGATGAAGATGCTTATGATGACCACGAAGAGCAAGAGGAAGGGTTTCATGGTAATGATGTTGGTGACTTGGATGCGTACATAGCGCAAAAGGACATGGATCGTGAGTTGCCTTTTAGGCGTCAATATGCGTATGACTCGGATGATGAGGGTCCAGTTGAACAGTTTGACGAGGATGGATTCACAAAGGAGGAAAACCAAATCCACTTTGAGTTGACGGGCTTAGAAAAAAGAACTCACTTGTTTAAAGATCTTAGCCTTGCCCATGAAGCTGTTGTTGATGGTGGAATGAGAATGACGGCGATTGAGCCAACACCATGCCCGGATCCAGGAGAACCAAGGGAGGAGAAGGAGGACGAGAATGCTTATTTGAAGAAAGGAGTGAAGTTTCTGAGCTTGCCTATGCTGAAGTTTTGGTTGTCTGACTATGCCATTCGGAACCATAGGCCATTTTATGTTGAGCACTCCGACATGAAGTTGCGTTACACCGTGAAGTGTGAGCAAGAAGGATGCCCATGGAAGGTTCGTGCAAGAAAGCTTAAAGAAACCGAAGAATGGGTGTTAAGAAGTTGTGTTGCCACTCATAGGTGCAAACCGCCATCTAAACGACTTCGAACGACACATCGTCAACTCACATCTGAGTATCTCGGATACAAATGGATGAAAGACATAGGCTTTGATCCCACTGTGAAAGTGAGGTTTCTCATGCGGACGGTGAAAAAACAATTTGGTTATGAAGTCAAGTATGGGAAGGCATGGAAGGCAAAGGCAAATGCTATTAGGATGTTGTATGGTGGTTATGAAGAAGCATACAACCAGCTCCCAAGGTTGTTGGCCGCAATTGTACATAAGAACCCGGGCATGTTTCATGTGGTCGAGGATCATGAGGGAGTGTTACACCGTGCCTTTTGGAGTTATGGACAATGTGCGGAGGCGTTCCAGCATTGTCGTCCAGTCTTGTCTATAGATGGCACGTTCTTGACCGGTAGATACAAGGGCACACTAATGGTAGCAATGGCGCACTCATCAAACGACAACGTGTTGTCGTGTGCATTTGCTTTGGTGCCTTCCGAGCACCAAGACAACTGGGAGTGGTTCATGGGTCATGTTAGGCACAACGTGATTGGGGCTAGGGAGGTATGCATCATATCGGACCGGCACCATGGCATACTCAAGGCAATGGACATTGTTATTCCAGGATTTCCAAAGCTTCACCACAGATGGTGCATGAGGCATTTCGTGGCCAACTTTTACCGGGCATGTAAGAGCAAGGAGCTCAACAAAGACCTTACCCATGTATGTGTGGCCTTCACGACCCAAGGTTTCGATGCTCGGTACAACAAACTCTTTGCAGCGGTGAACGAAGGGGGAAAAGAGTTCTTAACTAGGAATTTAAGTGAGAAGCACAAGTGGGCACGCGCTCATGACGATGGTGGTAGGCGATATGGCGACATGACGAGCAATCTGGTAGAACATTTCAACAATGTGCTGAAGGGTGCTTGTGCATTGCCGGTGACTGCAATAGTGGAGTACACCTTCTTCAAGCTTAATGTGTACTTTCAGAGGCATTCTGAAGAGACTGCAAAATGGATAGGTGAAAAAAAAGATTATCTGGAGAAGGTTGATGAATGGTTGCAGTTACAAGGAAGCAAGTCTTCACGCCAACAAGTTATCATATTCGACAGAATTGAAATGATCTATCAAATTGATGAGCCAGGTGGCACAACATGAGACGGTTTTCAATATGGTGGTGCTGCATTTGAGGTGCGTCTGAAGACTCGGTGGTGCCAGTGCGAGAGGCCTAGTAAGTATCATTGGCCATGCTTGCATTTGATAACGGCAGCGAAGGCGAGAAACATACCTGTTTGTGATGGAAAAACTGTGCGGATGCAAGAGTTCCATGTGGAAGCAACTAGGTTGACATGGGCGCCAAGATTTCACCCTTTCTTGGACCAATCACAGTGGCCTGAGTACCATGGCCCTCATATTAGGCCAGACCCTCTTCTGAAAGTGGAGACCAAGGGTAGAAGGAGAACTAAGAGGTTTAGGGGTGATATGGATGACCTGGCTGGATACACTGGCATGAAACAATTTGGTAGCGGTCATTTTATGGAGGCTCCTGACACTATCAACTATGGGGTGTGCAGTGAAGGGAGACACAATGAGCAGACATGCAAGAATAGGAAAACCAAAAAAAGAAAAACAAGTCGTGGAGGTGGCACCGATGGTGAACGAGGTGGAAGAGGTGACGTTGGTGGTGTTCGAGGAAGCACAAGTGTCAGAGGTGGTAGTGGTGGTCGTAGAGGGAGTACAAGTGCTAGAGGTGGTGGTCGAGCTAGCACAAGTGCTAGAGGTGGTGGTCGAGCAGGCACAAGTGCTAGAGGTGGTGGTCGAGCAAGCACAAGTGCTAGAGGTGGTGGTCGAGCTAGCACAAGTGCTAGAGGTGGTGGTGGTCGGAGAGGAAGCACAAGTGCTAGAGGTGGTGGTGGTCGTAGAGGAATGGTTGATAATGGATTGGCCTTCGGTTATTTGCTTAATCCAGATGGTTGATCTAGTAATAATGGTATATTATTTGTTCATACAATTCCTAGCATTTATTGATTTACTGTATTTACGCATGTACTCTCTTTATGTCTTGTGCTAACAATTGTTCTTTTTGTAGGCATGGCTTCATCCGGTTCCAGGACGAGGCCGGCGTGCGCGGACCAAGAGGACATGCCAAAGACGTGGATGGAGGCCAGGTTGGACAAGGAGAAGGAGAAGGATGTGCCCACACCACCATGTTGGTGTGGTGATGTTTGCAAGGTGAAGGTGTCCACGGACTGCAAGAAGTCATGGACAGAAGGTAGAAGGTTTTTCGTGTGTCCCAACTATGCAATGATCGTTGAAGGCCAACTAACGCATATGACATACCACTGGTATGTTAGGTGTACATACAAAAAACCTCATCAAGTTTGAACTCATATTACTAACAATGACATGATTTTTATGTAGTCGCCTCCTCCACTTTGCAAGTACTTCACTTGGATAGATCACGAGGTACCAAAAGATGTCCAAGAGGACCAACATCGAGATTACTTACGGAGGCAGCGCCTGTTTGAGGAGTCCTTTGCACGGGGATTGGAGCATGAGCGTCGCGAGAAGGAGAAGAACGAGCGCAAGAAGCGTGAGCAAGAGAGGGCACGCAAAGAGAAGGAGGCTCGTCAAGAAGAGAGGGCAAGAAAACTTGCAAGGGCTCACGATGCACGAGAGGAGGACGAGGCACGTGGCAAGAAGGGAAAGTGGCCCCGTACTACTCAGTAGACAAATGGAAATGCACTGGCGTCGATGATGGACTGTCGAGACTTTGTTTAATGTATGAACTTGTCATTCGAGACCTTGTGTGGTCATGAACTACTTATGTCATTCGAGACATCGTGTGTGAACTTGTTATTTGAGGCCTTGTGTGGTCATGAACTACTTATGTCATTCGAGATATCGTGTGTGAACTTGTTATTTGAGGCCTTGTGTGGTCATGAACTACTTATGTGCATCCTATTTGAAATTATATGCAAACTATGCTTTGTTCAGATTTTTGTTTGATTTCCAATGTTTAAAAGTGTGTGCAACAGTTTGGAAATTTGCACACCCAGACGCCAAGGTCCCTGGCGTCTGGGTTAGTATACAGAGAGCATTTTTCCAGTTTGGAAATTTGCACACCCAGACGCCAAGGTCCCAAGCGTCTGAGTTCGTATCCAGAGAGCATTTTTCCAGTTTGGAAATTTGCACACCCAGATGCCAAGGTCCCTGGCGTCTGGTTTAGTATCCAGAGAGCATTTTTCCAGTTTGGAAATTTGCACACCCAGACGCCAGGGACCTTGCGTCTGGGTTCGTATCCAGAGAGCATTTTGTCCAGTTTGGAAATTTTCTCACCCAGACGCCAAGGTCCCTGGCGTCTGGTTTAGTATCCAGAGAGCATTTTTCCAGTTTGGAAATTTGCACACCCAGACGCTAAGGTCCCTGGCGTCTGGGTTAGTATCCAGAGAGCATTTTTCCAGTTTGGAAATTTGCTCACCCAGACGCCAAGGTCCATGGCGTCTGGTTTAGTATCCAGAGAGCATTTTTCCAGTTTGGAAATTTGCACCAACGTGGTTCTTTTTGTAGCAAGGTGGTTCTTCAAGGAAGCAAGAACCAAGGCTCGCGATACGTGAGCTGGACGATGAACCACCAAGGGAAGCTCAAATACGGCCTCTTGTGAATGGACGTCGGAAGAGTTTATGGTCCAAGCAGGCTTCAAGGATGAATTTAATGCGTACGTACATAATGCTGAGCTTGAGGACTTCGTGTCAGATAAGTGCCGACAGTACTACTACCTCACTGATTTCTTTGTGAGGAGGTTTAAATTTTCATCCACACGCAACTCTCATACTATTTTATTTGAACTCTATGATAAATCATATACCATGGACCTGGAAGATTTTAACACTGCTGGTAAAATCCCGCAGTGGGGCAATGTTAGTGAACCTCGCAAATCAGAATATAAAGACTTTCTTGCTAGTATCACTGTGGGAGAAACTAGAGATATCGCACAAGCTACCATATGGAGCATTCATTTCCCTTCCATACATTATTTTGCTCTCTTTATAGGTAGATGCATTAATGGTAAAGATGAGGTTTGTCACATGTGCATTCCAGATCTTAGTGTCCTCAAGAGTGCGGTATTAGGTGATAAACAATATAACTTGGGACCATTGTTGCATGAAGGTTGCATCTTAATGGTACAAGTGGAGATTTGTTTGGTGGAATTTATGCAACTCATGTAGCTAATTATCCTGGTGTACCCATAAATGGAAATGATATTAAGTTACCACCTGCTTATCTAGATTATAGTGCTATGGTTCTCCATCAGTTTTTTGAGAGGAACGAACAGTTCCTCCAGTATCGACTAATCTTTGACAGATGGCGTACTGTCCATGTTACTCTTCCTGCTCCTACTTTCTTTAACTTTCAGAGAAAAAGGAGATATTTTATAACTAGGGAGGAGATGAACGAATATGAGAGGATTACGGAGGCAGCTCGCCTCCAAGCAGCAGCTCTCTAGATAGTAACTGCTACATCTCAGTACAACTCCGACTACGATTTTGCATATCCGCCAGGCCAGCCGTGGGCATATACCAACTTAGGCCAAAAACCTAAGCTTGGGGGAATACGTATTTCTTGCCGACATTACATTCATGTTCACACACTCACTCTAGTTGTCGATGCTCATACTTTTTCATTGTACTATTCATGCTTGTCTATTTTATTTTCTTGCTTTCTTCTTGTGTGCTTGAAAACCCTTAAGAAAAACAAAAAAAAAATAGTTGTAGCCTTTAGCTAGTTTACCTTCCATGCTTGTAGTAGTAATATTAAAAGACAACTCAAAAAGATTTCCCGTTCTTCTTTTGCTTGTCGGGAGCTTTCCTATGTAAATACTTTATTGCTTTTCTTCTCTTTGGGGGTCGAGAGGAGAAGACCACGATGAAAATGGCTCTCATATGCATTATTGCTGATCTAACCAAGAGCCCATATTACCTTGTCTTCTCCTTCGTATTAAATGCTTACAGATTCCAGCTTAAGGTCCCTGGCGTCTGGGTTAGTATCCAGAGAGCATTTTTCCAGTTTGGAAAATTGCACACCCATACACCAAGGTCCCTGGCGTCTGGGTCCCTATCCAGAGAGCAACTTTCGAGTGGATAAGATTCTTTGGGCCCACCTATAGCCCTCTCATCCATTCATCTCCACCTCTACCCCTCTCATTATATTCATCTCCACTCACTCTCACCTCTAGCCCTGCCAACGTCACTCCCTCTCCAGCACCCTAACCCCCCTCAAATCTCTCACGAATCAGTACGGTTTCACCCCCATCTTCAGGATTTGCAAACAAGAAGGTAAATCGACTCCACCCCCATTTTTTGGTTGGTTTAATGTATCATAGGTTAGGTACTAAGGGATTTGTGTGTTGTAGATGGGTACTCAGTGGGTGCTTAGCCCTGTTGTTCATGTCCAAGACTTGTCTCCATGTGTTGTGCAAGTTAGTGAAGTGGACCTCACTTTCGATTGGTTGAAGACTAAATTCATGTTGAAGCAAGGGTTGAAGGAAGAGGATTTTGTGTACTACGTCAGCAGGAAGCATTCAGATGGCCCCGTGGAAATAAAATTGGTTGACATAACTGATGATGACAAGATTCAAGAAATGCTGCAAGAATGGGCATGGAAAAGGGTTGTTGACTTGCATTGCTACAGGAAACCGAGTTATATGTGATGTTCATGTCATTTCAACTATCGTGGACCATCGTGGTCATGAACTACTTATGTCATTCGAGCATTGTATGTGATGAACTTCTCATTCGAGACTATTTGTGTAATTTGAGATTATGTGATAACTATGTTTGTCATTTGCTATTATGTGAAGACTATGGTGTTTGCTAGAACAAAATATCTATTTCATTAGATACTATGCTGTGAAAAATATGAACAAACTGGAAAAAGTACTACACCAGGGCCAGACGCCACGGGCCCTAGCGTCTGGGTGCCCTGTTTCTGCTCTCTAGGAATCTGCTTTTGCTTCCAGTCGACCACCAGACGCCAGTGACTGTGGCGTCTGGTTCCCTGATTTGAACCCAGATGCCAAGGACCCTGGCGTCTGGGGCCCTGAAGATTATTTTGAACTTGCTGTTTGACACAAGAAGATAGCACATATATATTCATATGACAGGTTCATACAACACAGAAGATAGCACATTTCACAGAACTTTCACCACGACAAATTCTTGCATGCAAACGACAACAAGTTCACAGATTTTTCATCACGACAAATTCATGCGTACATAAGACACCAAGTGCATACATAAGACACCAAATTCAAGACAACCTAAATTTTTTTACCACGACACCAAGTTCATGCATACAAACGCCACCTAGTTCATTCAGTTCCAAACAAGACGCTCACTTTTTCCTTCCTCTCTTCACAATGGTTGCAAGTGTAGGCTCGTCCTCTTCGCTAGCCTCCTCCTCCTCTTTGTTGTATGCCTCCTCCTCCGCCTCATTGTTGGCCTTATATTTTTGCATTCCTCTTGGGATAAGCTGATGAGGATACTCCGGACTATGGAATTGTGTGTTCCATGTCTTTTACCTTTCTTGCTTGGTGTCTTAGCTATGGCTTTGCCTTTCCTAGTGCGAGCATTGCCTTGTGTCGGTTGTGATGGTTGTGGAGCATCAACATCATACTCATGATCCTCTTGATGTGTTGCATCATACTCATGCTCCTCATGATGTGTTGGCTCCTCTTCATGTGTTGGCTCCTCTTGATGTGCTGGCTCCTCTTCATGGACCTCCTCCTCCATGGCCTCATCGTTCTGAAGATAACACCGTCTATTAGCTCTGGCGGCGCAGCTACCAGGTGCATACACGTCACTGGACTGAGCACCATGGCAAGAAAGCATTGCTGCCATCTTATGGAACCACTTCTTGAACTTCTGCAACAACACAAAATATGCTATGGTATGAGATGCAAATAAATAATCCGCGAAAAGAAACTTTTATAATATATTGGTCACACCTCCATCGTGGTCCTAAGAGTCCTCTCAGATAATCCACCACCAGGTGGATGACTTAGTGAAACATTTGCATCGTTGACACACAGAAGCAACTCTCTGCCATGCAATTCATGAACACACCAAACTTATGTATTTGAAAGAAGACAACATGATGCAAGTATGTTAAAATAGGACAAACAGACTACCATTTCGTCATGCATTGGTGCATAGTCAACGTGAGCCCCTTTGGTGTCTCTCACAGCCGTGTTGAAGGTATGATAACCTACTGCAGTCTCCGGGTCTTCAGACACCAACTCCGACCACTCCTCGTGAGTCCAACCAGGCTTTAGCTTTAACCGGTAACGATCCGCATACCACACTTGATACTTCTGATATGCTGACTGATTGTGAGGTCTACTCTCTGATTGCACTAACGTGTCTCTTTGATCCCAAATTTTTATCCACGCACAGTGTTTGTTTGCCCAATCCAATATATCCTGATTGTTCCTTCGATCGAACCTACAAATGATGCACGGGACAAAGCATTAGCAAACATAGATTTATTCAATGCTCTACTACATACTCAAAGACATGCTTGCTCACCGATGCAGAGATAGCATTTCCTCATTGCTCTCCTCAATTGGAATACCTTGTCTTCTTCCAAATTGTCTTGCCACACGGTCTACAAAGTGCCACTCGACTGCGAAGAAGCATAACATTGGGCACCTCGCCCACCAAAGATGGCTATCACGAGTGCACATCTCATTAAGATCAAAGCCACGATCTTCCACATAAGGCAACCAATGTACCCGCAAAACAAAGAGATACATTGTTAGATACAAGTTTCATTCTTGACTAAATTTGGTCTCATCGAACTTCTCAATACCTGCTCAGCAGTCAAGGTGTCCAGCTCGTTCATATAGCACTTGTATCGCACATGCGAGCTTCCTGTGTACACTGTCACTTGTTCCCAATAGTAAGCAAGCGTAGGGCGCCGATATGGATCATCATCATGCACCCCGTCATGATTACCCTGTGGGTTTGGCATCTTGGGGTTCTTGAAATCGGGCCGTCCAACCGGGATCCGCTCCCACATCCACACGGATAGGCTCCAAACAAACCCAGCCAATGAGGATGTATCTCCCTTCATGCGACACGCCAAGTCAAGCTGCAATCAAACAAACATGTTAGATATGGAGGCGCATGACAAATGCAAGATAAATGGTTGAAAATATCTCTTACCTGACGATACAAATATGCTAGTGCGGCCGAACCCCAGCTATACTGGGTATCCCAGTTATTGAGTAGCTCCAGGAACATCCAGAGGGCTGAGTTCCTGGTTGCATCTGAGAAGACTACCTTGGTTAGTACATACCACAGATAGGCCCGCGCGTACTGCTGCACAACCACGTCATTGGCACCCCGAGGGCACGGATTGGTGTTTCCTCTGACCAATTTTAGCCAGGAATGCCTCACTCTCGCGGTATCGGCCTTGCCTTCCTGAGGGCCGTCGGGCTCAACACCAATTAAAATGCCAGTCCATTCTCGCCACTTACCGACGCTGACACGACCGGTAACAGCTTGTCCGTTGATAGGAAGGCCGCTTATCATAGCCATGTCCTGTAGGGTCATCGTCATCTCCCCACATGGAAGGTGAAACGAGTGAGTCTCCGGCCTCCAACGATCCACAAGTGCGGTCAGCGCCGCGTGGTTCACCGGCGGAGCGCGTCGCTTAAACTGCAACATGAATGGGAGAAGACCCAATCTCCGAATGTAAGGCTCGTACCGCGGGTCGTAAGTAAAGTCATCAGCGGAATGACCCCTCATGCGCATAGCAACTACAAGCTGCAAATAAAGTGATGTTTTAATCAATACAAGAACACAAATGAGAAACAACGAAAATTGATAAGTCTTGCTTCTTACATCTCTGTTCTCAATGGCACGAGCACGATGCTCCTTATCCCACTCATCGATTAATCCGTCATACCAAGGTCCATCATCATCCGCCATCTTACAAAACAAATCACAAACATATATGAGTACATGAACAATATCAAATAATACTATTTCCTTCTTCAAGTTATGCCATATGAACACACCATTCTTCTCACACATAACCACATCATTTCTTTCTTCTACATATGCACACATATCATCAAATTTCATCATCTCTTTTGCAAAAAGAAATCATGTCACACACAATCATCAAATTTCATCATCTATTTTGCAAAAAAAATTATGCCATCTATATATTCAACTATATTGTCATACCACTTCACACATATAATATTTTTTCTAAATATATTTGCTTGCCAAAGTAGTCTTCTCAGATTCAAACAAATATTATGCCATCTATATATTCAACATATATCTAATTTACTAGCACTTGCATACATCATCTATAATTCAAAAAAAAAACACAAACTATGTCTATTGGTGGACAACTACAAACATCTACCAACTACACTACCTGCCAAATCATCTATCAACTACAAATTATTTCCTAAAACAAAGAAACCATCTACTAATCTAACATCACCTAATGTGAAATAATGCATCCAACAAAAGAGGGGAAAACAAAAACAAATTGGAGGGAATAGGGGAGAATACCTCAAGGATGCTTGGGGGGGGGGGGGTCAGATCCACAAATTTGGGTGGAGGATGGAGTAGATCAAGGGGGGTTTGGTGTGAGGGAGAAGAGGGGCGAGAGAGAAACAACTCTCTGTTCTTCGGCCGCCGCCAGGGAGAGAGGTTGGGGATGAGTGGGGTGGGCCCGTGGGGTTATCCAGTTACCAGGGCCAGACGCCAGGGGTCCTTGGCGTCTGGCCCCTTTGCCACGTCAGCAGGTCAACGGGCAGGCGGGCAGTACGGGCCAGGGGCCAGACGCCAGGATCTGTGGCGTCTGCTTCGCAACCCAGACGCCAGGGATGTTGGCGTCACCTGAAAAGGTCAGAAACGATTTTTTTTTCAAAACGAGGTCAAATCGGAATTTTGTTAGCCACATAAGTCAGAACAGTAATTTTGTCCGCTACTTGCGGTCCAGATAATATGAGCAAATGCCCGTACGAGCCATATCGCTGCTCTTGCAGTATAAGAGTTATATACATCTCGCACCAACATACAATTTTTTATAATTGAGAAGCAATATTTTTTTCATCCCACAAAAAAAGAGGCAATACTTTTTTTGTGGTGTCAAATGTAAATCTAGATGTCTTCTACATATTTGTAAACGTTTACTATATAATCTACACAAAAGAGACAAAATGAAAATGTCATTTTTACTCATAATTCTGTCTTCTTTGTTCACATAGTGGTTTCTGGATCACTATTCTCTGGTTCTAGGAGCATCTCCACTAGCCTCCCCAGGACGTCCCCAGGACATCTTTTTAGGCTCGGTTTTAGGCTCGGACGGCACTTTTCGCCGAAAAACGGCCCAGCCACGCCCCAACGCCCCCCAGGACGTCAAAAAAGCACTGGCAAACCCAGCCGAAACCCGGCGCGTTGGGGTCTCTTGGGGACGCCGGCACAAGTTTTGGCGAATCGTGTCTCACCACATGTCCTTTTTTTTGGCTCACTTAATCATTCTTCTCACAAAATTTTGCTTGGGGTGGGGTGTGACTGGGAAGATGCCCTCTTTATTTCACCGGATTTCGCCGGATGACCCCAAGACACCAATTTTTTTGGTTCGGATGATGTTCCTGGGGTGCCAACGGCTGGAGATGCTCTAAGACGCCTCAGGTAAGTAGCGCATCCAACATCTGCCGTTCTTGTTCTTAACCATGTGGTTTGTCCTCATTTCTCGGTGCCTCCTTTTCCTATTTAGGATTGGTGTACATATAATTTATGCAATCTCATGATGCAGTGGTTGGACACTCACCAGAGTGAACTGTTGTGTACTAACTTCTGGCTGCTCGAGAAACCACTATGTGAACTATAAGTATAGCCACAATTTGCATGAGTATGGCATGGAAGCTAGCTCCAATTAATGTATTTACCAGCTTGGCATTCAGTCTGGTTGGTTTCAACATATATTGTTAATTAAATCAGAGTTGACACCATAAATAAATTAGAATATTTTGGCCACAAAGTTCCTTTGTAGCTGGTCCTACACGGTGCCCCTTATCTGTGCCGTTCACCATGATATGGAGATGTGTGCTAATGCCAGCAACAGTAGTAATATGTCTGTAGCCACAGAGAAATTAGTCTGAAAAGACTGCTACATGAACAGTAGCGAGATTCCCTCATGTGCCACCAGCGCTGTCCCCGTCGTGTCACTCACTCTATCTCTGCCGACATTTGCATGCAAGACTCTCCCTCTCCTATTTATTTACTCCATCTGCATGCACTGCAGCACACTGTCTCTCCTGACATGCAAGACACACACACTCTCTCTTTTTTCTTTACTCCACGAGCACCAAAAGCACACACATGTGACACTGTTGTGGTGAGGAACCTAGCAAAAACTGAGTCAAAACAACTACAAGAAAATGACCTGCAAAAAATACATGTAGTCTAGCTTTGACTTTTGCCGGCCATACCTTTTAGTGGGAGAGTACCTTTTGTGATTAGTTTTAGCGAGGGAGAGCTTGTGCTGTTGTGAATGTGTGCGAGGCTCCTAAAGAGAGCAAATCATGTAGAGAGAGGTGCATGCATATGACGCAGAGCAAGGAGAGAGAGCTTGTGAGAGATTATGCTGTGCAAGCATGTCCGAGAATTGTGCATGTGAGAGTGGAGAGAGAGAGGGCCCTCTGTGTATGCGTGTGAGAAAGGGTAAACAGAGAAAGGGCCTGCATGCAGGTGACAAAAGCCTGCAGCGGGTCTGACGAAGACATGACATCTCAGCAGAGTATTAAGCATTAAGAGAGCCTGCAGCAGCTGTTGTTTTTTAAATCTTGGCACATATCCATATGCACCTGGGTCCAGCTTGGACGGTTATGATATAGGGTGTCGCGTAGCTGGTCCTACAAAAAACCGTGCTCTATTTTGGCTCGTGTAGATGACTCACAATCTTAAATACACGAGAAAATCTTAATGATGAACTATATAGGTTGATTCGACATTATTGCCAACTTTGGTTGTAGACCACTGTTAGAAGGGATTTCTATTTCTTTGCCCCTCCTTCCTTAGTTGTGCTCAATTTTGTCCAGCACATCTAACTTTGCTCACTTTTGCCCTTCTTTACTCACCTCCGTCTCAAAGAGCCCAAATGTTGGCTTGCAGTTGGGTCAAAGCCATTGGCCAGTACTTCGCCCGGTACTGACGCGTGAGGTCCTGACAGGTGGGACCGGCTTGGCTCAGTCGTTTGACTTAAAAACACGATGAAATATCTCTCTCATTTCGCATCCCGCCGCACCCCCCCCCCCCCACCTGCACCTCCCCCAGACCCAAATCCAGCAACCGTCGTTAGCGATGACGACACCGTTGGAGAGGTTCTGCACCGATGACACTTTCTTACTAGAGAAGTTCAAGGAGATCTGATCCTGGTTTACAAGCACCAAAGCTCTGGCGCATCATGTCTTGCAGTTGTTGATAGATGCGAGAATGGATGAGATCTGATGGATAATTCCAGATCGAGTCAAGGGCGTGACTTGTATCGGGGTTTTCGTTTGGGCGATGCGCGAGGCAATGGAGTCGTCGGATCCTCGACAGTGATCTTGCCAGTATTCGTATCAGTCTTGATGCGGCCTGTCGGATCCACACGTCAAACAAGAACTCCCTGGTATTCTGGGTGATCTACATGCAACCTCCCCCTGGTATGTCTCTAGACATAATTATGCCAGATAATGTAGAGGAGTTTCTGAGGACCGTTGAAAGGCATGCACGCGATGACGAGCAAATGGT
This sequence comes from Triticum aestivum, assembly GCF_018294505.1. NCBI lineage: Eukaryota > Viridiplantae > Streptophyta > Magnoliopsida > Poales > Poaceae > Triticum > Triticum aestivum. Next base: position 50,520,196 of record NC_057801.1, on the reverse strand, counting down.
GCAGGATGATGATGATTATGCTATCATGCATGGATCAAGTGTTACATAAATGTTATCAAGAACTCAGTCCCATCGAAATTGTCGAGGCACTAGAATTTTTGTTTCACAAAGACCCGGCTAAAGTTCATGAGATGACTGAAGCAATGAATGAATGCAAGATAGTTGAGCATGGTGACAGGTTTGCAGACTATTATGATAGTGTTACTGCAATGGAAGTTCATATTTGATTGCTTGTATCTGCGTTGGTAATTCCCCGAAAAGTATAGATAGTTTAGAGTTTTATTTTTAGGTTTTAGTTCACCAGACGAAATATCGTCCGGTTCTATGTACAAATTATCGCAGTTTCAATGAAATACGTCGCGTGTATATCAAAAATCGTCCGAGTTATTTGAGTTGTTGTGAAAATGTATGGGGTTATGATTGGACGGTTGCCTCCCGCATCCGTATCCGTGGATTGGTCTCCCCTCCTCCCCCCCCCCCCCTTCCCCCGCCCCCGATCCGCGGACGGATGCGGGTGGATTTTTTGCGGGTTGCCGTTGGAGATGCCCGAAATGTGTGTACTTTCTTTTGTTTTTATGTACTATGATCTAGTGTTATATCTCTACCTCTATCCTTAGTTCTTTTTCATTTTCTCTGTAGGGTTGACCTTGCTGTCCTGGTAATGCAAGTTTCAATCACAGGTTATACATCTTGGTTGTTCTGATATCATAATAGTTTCGAATGAATATAACTAATCTCACAGCTTGGATTGATTGCATTTTCCCCAAATGCAAATGTTCATTTCCTGTATCTGAATTATTGGCACCTGCAAATAATGAATCAATGTTTTATTTTATCTTCTTGTATAATCTTATTTCTGTGATGTTTAATTAATAGTGAAAGATGAAAATGTATACTTCCTTGTTTTCTACTTGTCTTTCTCCCTGATCACAATTTTCTTGCTCTTGAACAAGCACTGTGATTTTAGTTGCATGAACATGCAATTTTAGTTATAATCATGAATTTTATGAATTTCTGCTTTCAGGGAGGTATTCTGTATAAATTCTAGCCTAACATTTCTTTGTACGTATGAATCTATCTGTTCACAATGAATGCTATACAACTTTATGTCACTTATGAATTTATGTAAATCTGCATTTTAGCAAGGTGTTTTGATTCTGTTGCAGTTCAATCTCCCTGCATATTCTGATATCTGAATTTATGGTGGTGTTCTGGATATCTTGTAGTTTAATCTCCATGCAGATTCTAGCAAATTTCGGAAAAACTTTTTTCTGAATTCCTGAGTTTAATCTCCCAGCAAATTCTAGCAAATTTTGGAACAACTCTTTTCTGAAGCTCTGATCTGCAGGTCCCCAGATGACAACACAGAAGAAATTTAGAGGCTGGGAAGATCATGGATTACCTTGGACTGACCACAAGGATCTTGGTCTGCAGGTTTCTTCTTTCGCTTCTTACATATGTTCTTTGATTGTTCTCTCTTTTGGTTTGGATCTGAATTTTCATCAATGGTCGTGCTGGGGTTGATATTTGGGCGATCGGAGGAGTAGGAGGAGAGAGGAAGCAAGAAATGGAAGGAAGAAGACCTAAGGGGACCTCATAGGTCAGGCGAATCTGACATTCTACCAACATCCATGGCGGCGGCCTCTGGGGTTTCTGGTTTGCTCCAACGAGGCAGAAGGAGGAAGAAGACGATATGTGCGTTGAGCTGGGTCCAATTTTCTGGAGTGGGTTTTAGCCCGTTTAGATGTTGGGCTTCTCTGTGTACAGAACATATACAGAAACAGAAGGGGTTCTGTTTCTGTTGGGCTGGTCGACTGAACCTAATTTTGGGTCAGTCAGTTTCTTTTCTCTGCTTTTGTTTTTTGTTGTTTAGGAATCGACTGATCCAATTGGAAAATTCAGTCAATTTAACTGTAGCCGCTCCCGAGTGTATGTGTGTATATATGAGCGCTTGCGTCTGTACTGTGTTAAAAAAAAGTCCTTTTACTCATAATTTTGTCTTCTTTGTTCACACAATGGTTTCGCACCATTTTCGGATTCTACGACACCGCACTTCATCGTAGCACATCTACGTTCTATCGTTCTAATTCCTAACCATGTGGTCATTCTAATTCCTAATCATGTGGTCAGTCCTCACTTCTCAGTGCCTCCTTTTCCTATTCAGGATTGATGTACATAGAGTTTATGCAATCTCATGAGGTAGTGGTTGCACACTCATTAGAGTGAACTCGTGTGTCCTCACTATGTAAGGCTTTGTTCGTTTAATCCCCGCACCCGCCGGGATCGGCGGGGTTTTGGCCTAATCCACGTGCTTTTGACCCCGGTCGGGGTAGGATCCCGACCTACCTTATATGCGTCTTCGGTTAAACCCGGCCGGGTTGATATCCCATCCAAATCCACCCCAAACCACAGGGATTCCACTGGGCTTTCACCCACGTCTCCCCACCCGTGGAACAAAACCAGTCGTCTCAGTCTTCTCGGCTCGAAAGAAAAAGGAGGAGCGGGCGAGAGCGGCGGCGGCGTCGACGCCGACAGGGAAGAACTAGGCGACGGCGAGGGGCCGGAGCGGGCGATCTCTCTCCTCCACTGAAGACCGGCTGCTGCGCCATCCTTCTACCTCGCCCCACTCTCCCCAAGTCAGCAGCCGATCTGCGACCCTCTTCTTCCATCCCCGGCGCGAGCTCGGCGGCCGCACCAACCTACTCCGGTGGCCCTCCCCAACGTTTCTATGCCGGTAAGATCTTCTCCCCCACCCTTGTTTCCTTCCTCTCCCCCCTTTTGATTTCTAGGGTTTCCCGTCCCCTTTTCCACCGGTGACAAGGGCCGTCTTGCCGGCGAGGCTCCACCTCTCCTCTCTGCTTACTACAGCTTCCCAGTACCCTCCTCTGTACTTGCTCTACCTGTGATTTGGTGCAAATGGTGTACCTAGTTGAATCTAACCAAATCTGCTACATAGTCGAATCTTTTTGTCAATGTCATTAGCAGTGCACATATATGCTACTAGTAATCTAGTATTTATTTGTCCCTGAGATTCAGTACTATATTTGCAGCTACCTGTAGAGAATCAACAAGATGCAATTGTAGCTATATAGTTTTGTCAATGATATCCTTGGGAGGTGAGAAAAGTTGAGTTTTATGTAACTGAGGTGAACATCAACTACATGAATTTTTTCTGATAGTGGGGATGAAGAGAAATTTAGGTAAAATGCTCTGAGATCAAGGCATCTTGAAGCCATGCAACTACGACAGTGCATTTTACTAATTTAGATGCAGAAAGTTTTACTTGTCAGAACATATAGAATATATTGAGATGTGTAGACATAAAATGTTTTTGTAATAAGAGAAAAAAATATATTGCCTCCATTAGAACGATAACTGTTTCATACCACTTTATGTTGCTTGACCTGACTTGTATGTGCTACATTAGAACGATAACTGTTTCATACTACTTTTGATGTCTAAATCTGCATTTTGCCTCCATTTTCTGTAGGCCAGCTTCACCGCCTCACAGCCGCAGCAAGACCCCGCTTGGGGCAGCATCGTGAAGACTAAGGTATATTAATCTTGATGTACATACTTGGTTTTCTTTGTACCCTACTGGGACTCGCATCTTCATCTAGCTCACATGAACCTCCCTTGTTCATCTAGTAACCTGAAGCTGATGGCTCAAGTAGCCCACATGAACCTCCCTTGTTCTCTTATTTCCTTGCAAGATCATCTAGAATATGCAAGAATCCCCCTTGTAGCTATTTTCATGCATACTGGTCTTGAACACCCAGAATATGTGTAGTGTGTGCATCCATTGGTATCCGCCAGATTTCGTAACTTTTTATCTGAAATTTGATTTCCCTAGAATGCACCATGATAAATGCTTATGAGATGAGAATCCATTCATGTACATCATCTTATCTTGTCCTTTTTATGTACTTATCTTGTCCTTTTTTTGTCCTGTTTTCCCCTGATTATGACTGTAATGGAAGCTCTTATTTATACAGTGCATATTGGAACTGAATTGATCTATCTCCGCATTTCATTTAATTTTGCTTTGCCCTCCTTTTGCAAGTATTATTTTGTACCAAAGAAAGAAATCTTTTTTTTGCGGGGAAAGAAAGAAAGAATTCTTTGTTCATAAACTTGTGATTTTGGTACTGTTCTCTGAAAGTAGACCATAGTTTTTTGTGGTCATACGAATTTAGTGTATTCTTACACGATGTATAACGCTGTATCATTGATATATATGCATGGTTGTTCATTTCTAATATTATTATTCTGTGTTGCTATTTGCAGCTTTCCATTGGAAGATCATTTTTTTAGTGGATATGGATGTGATGTTGCTGCCCATTTGATCCGTGAAATTTTGAAATCAATGCACGATTATTTTATGATCTTTCTTTGCTAGCTGGTCATCAATGCTTTGATATCAGTCCTTTGATGTGGACTGACCGCCCTTTTTTGCCAATGCAGTGCATCAATCACTACGGAAGCGACATCGGCGAGATTAGAGTCGTCTGTTCTATACAACAATAATTTGATCATGGTTGGAAATATAATAATATTGTACATCGGTGATTGTTGATTAGGGTCGTTTTTTGACTTCTAAATATTCAGAATTCATGTTATAGTTTGATATTTTTTCTTCTAAAATATCAACTTGCAGCAAGCTTCTCATATAATGTTTTGTTCTGACGCAACAAAAATACTGTTATGCGGATTTGGTGCTTGGATGTATGAAATTTATAGCAAGTTTGTCGTGTGTGTGATGTTCTTTTGATTTGGTGCAAAGAACAACGATAGGAGGTTTAGTTGATTTGGTGCTGAAGTGTACAAAGGCCATTGATGGGAGGTTGCCGGGGACTAACCGAACACGTATTGTTGTACAGAGATTAGCAGGGTTTGTTGGTTAGGGGATTGGGTGACGAGGTGGGGATCACCAAATCCCTGTGTGGGTCTAATCCCCTAGAGGTTTGGTTCCAGTGGAACCGAACAAAGCCTAACATATATCTGTTATTTTTGTCGACGCTTGTGTCGCTACATTATGATCTTTATATAGTGGACTACATGTAGCCACAAATTGCATGAGTATGGCATGAGAACTAGCTTCAATTAATGTATTTACCAGCTTGGCATGCAGTTGGTTGGTTTCAATATATGTTGTTCATCTAATTAGAGTTGGCACCATAAATAAATTAGAATAGTTTGGTTCATGTACATGCCTCGCAATCTTAAATACACCAGAAAATCTTAATGATTAACAATATAGGTTGATTTGACATTATTGTAAGCTTTGGTTGCAGATCATTGTTAAAAATGTAGCCATAAAACCAAAATGCGCCCAAATTGGGTTTGATTCATTGTCCAGGCATTGTCACAATGAAATGCCTAGTTACATAAAAGGAGCAACTTAACACACACAGAAAAAATCACATAATCTAAATTTAGTTCCTCGGTATCAGTTTTCAAGCAGACATATTAAAGTTGTTTAAAAGGTTGATTTTGTAAAGAGGCATTGATTTTTATTTTAGGAAACAATATGATTCTACAGTGAGTAGGAAAAGTATAAGAGTTTAAAAGAATTTACAACATGTTCATAAACGGCACCTAATGTTTTGTATAATTTGTTGTATGGACGTCACCCGAATATGCCATCTTCATCTCTGTTAAACCCAGAACATCACATTTAAAAAAATGTTATCTATTAAGCCTTCCCATATAGGGGATCGTGAAGGTATCTAGAAACCTTTTAAAACTCAGTCAAGTTAAATCAATTGTATCCATGCTCCTTTGTAATCACAGTCTCTTCAAGTGAGTTGTACTAGAGTTTTGAAAGGCAAGGATCAATATTGTCGAGGCGGCCCCTAGAAACCTTCTATATCTTCAGTTTTATCTAGTTAATCAATAGTATCTACTGGCTCGAACTCGAATTTGATCGCCTTCCATACTTCACAAGCTGCGGCTAGTTCAAGAGTGCATTTGCAAGCTGCTCGAATAATTTCATTACCTTCACGAGCAAGATCGCAGATCAAATTTTTTAGTATTTACTTTCTACATGGGGATCGTAAAAACAACGATTTCCCCATCGGCTGTTAGAGGGCAGGCCTGGCGCAGTGGTGAAGTCCTCCCCACTTGTGCCAAGAGGTCCTGGGTTCGAACCAGCCTCTCTGCATTGCACTTTGCAGGGGTAAGACTAGGTTCCTATAATCCCTCCCCAGACCCCACCTTGTGTGGGAGCTTCTGTGCACTGGGTCTGTCCTTTTTCCCCATCGGCTGTTAGAAGGAAGGTCACTTCATGAGAATCAAAAAACGAAGAAAGGCGTTTTGCATTAATCATTTTGTCAAACGTTATCCTTTAGTCTTTTTCTTTAGTTTTGTTATCTCTTAGCTTGTTTTGTAGTTTATTTGATTGATGAGTCCATCCAGTGTATCTGTGCTTTGCTAATGGAAAAAGTGCAGTCACTTCTACAAAATAAAGTAAATAACACAGTATAAGAATCATATACATCTCGCACCAACATGCAATTTTTAACCAACAGAGAAGCAATGTTTCTAATCCCACGAAAAAAGAGGCAATACATTTTTTGGTGTCACATGTACATGTAGATGCCTTCTACATATTTGTAAATGTTTACTACGTAATCTACACAAAAGAGACAAAAATGAAGTTTTGTCTTCTTTGTTCACATAGTGGTTTCTCACTGATCTTTAGTTCTAAGACACCACATGTACGTAGCATATCCATGATCTTTCGTTTTTGTTCCTAACCATGTGGTTGGTCCTCATTTCTCAATTCCTCCTTTTCCTATTTAGGATTGATGTGCATATAGTTTATGCAATCTCATGATGTAGTGGTTGGATACCCATTATGGTGAACTGCTATGTACAAAACTATGAAATATATATCCTTTATATTTTTTATGCGTGTGTACCTACATTGTGGTCTCCATATAGTGGACTATATGTAGCCACAAATTTCATGAGTATGTCATGGGACCTAGCTACAATTAATGTATTTACCAGCTTGGCATGCAGTCGGTTGGTCTCAACATATATTGTTAATTAAATCAAAGTTAGCAGCATAAATAAATTGGAATAGTTTGGTTCGTGTACATGCATGGCTCACAATCTTAAAATACACCAAAATCTTAATGACGAACTACATAGGTTGATTTGTCATTATTGTCAATTTTGGTTGTAGACCATTGTTATTGGACACCACTAGGGATCAGACTACAGATCCCTAGCAATATATCAGACCAGTGGACAACCGTTAGATCAATTACACTTGCAAGGCGTGATTCGGTGCCCAGTGTGTACCCACTTCCGTCTAGTTAGTTTCCAAATTATACTCCTGTGATTATGATGCTTCCGTATCTGATTCCAATTTGCTTCCTTAAATTAGCTTCTTTAGAAAGTCACGCAAGGATATAATTTAAAGTCCATCTAAATTCTTCTATTTTCATACTTTATCCAACATTTTTTTCTAGACATTTTTTTGCTTCTGGTGCATAGCAAATTTGCTTTGATGAAAAATGCATCCCATGTAACATTTTATTTTAATTATAATGCAGCAAAACCTTGCTTCCACCAATAAGTTTCAAACATGATACAAATTTATTTCATCCAAGTCACCAATAGTGTGTACTATGCTTCCTTAAGTCAATAATTGTATGTTCCTTGTAGACTTTAGACATGATCCCTTTCACTTGCGGTTGACCTAATTGTAGGGGATCCAAGTGTCATGAGTCATCACATTTCTTAATGCATGCATCAGTGGCATCCATATATGTCACCAGCTCGCCCATCAGTTCCAAAGCCAACACACAACTCCTTGAAATACACATCCGTGATACGTTAGACATGATGCATAAGTACATAAGGTATATATGAAGCAACAACGAGTATTATATGTATGATATGGTAGTGATGAATTAGAGATTCTCACATTCCCATGTAAGGAATCATGTACGCTTCATACATGTTGTGTCACACCGTCGTTGATTTTTTGGATATGATTTGGCATTATTCAGCAAGAAAATACAAAAAATAAATTGGCTTGCCTCTGTCAGCATGTATATGAAATATAGGAAGCATGATGGTGGTGTTTAAACACAAAGAATTCTCTTGAAAATGCAAATAGTGGAAGTGTGTTTCTATTGCCCCAAACTATCTGGACTGAAGAAAACATACAACAAAGTTAGGAAGCATGGATATTAAGAAGCGTCAATTTGTTGTTATCTCAACATAATCCATATCTAGTGGGAGCATATAATTTTCTAACTAGAAACCAGAATGTTGTTGTCAACATGTGTGTGCATCGATCAATCTGTGATCCACCAAATCAATTTCATCCATCAATGCAAACAAAACGGGGATGTTGAAGCACATATCCGCTGTTTACAAAGCATGGTTATAGGAAACAAATTTTCTAGATTTAAAAATCAAGATTAGTGTGCTTTGCTCTCTTTTTATCAATTGATCTTGTTTCTGTACGACATCACTCGTGCTGGAGGAGCGTCGTGGCAGTAGGGGTTGATCAATTGATTTTCTTCCTCATGCGTTGCCTAGTTGCCTGTTGTGGCCAGAAGTGATTTTTTTTAATTTCCTTTTTCTTCTTTTTCATTTATTTGTTTCAAATTCGCAAACTTTTTAAATTCATGATTTGTTTTTCTTTTATTTTTTCTCTTTTTTTTCCTTTTTTTCAAATTCATGATTTTTTTTCATCGATGTTGGTTGACTGTCCACCATCAAACATGGGTTGTCTTTTTTTCCAAGTTGCGACTCTACCCTCAACTTGCAACTAGGGCCCGACCTTCTTTTGTCGTAGTTGTAATCTCACTCTCAAGACTTCGACATTTTTTCTCTTAGTTGTAAGTCCACCATCGAATCGCAACTGGGCCTGAAACTTCTTTTATCCCACTTTTAAGTTCATCCTCGACTTGCAAGTGAGGCCCAACTTTTTTTGGGTCTTAGTTGCAAGTTCACCCTCAACTCGCAATTGGAGCGTGATCTTTTTAGTCCCAATTGCAAGTCCAGACTCGACTGGCAAATAGGACCCGACTTTTTCGTCCCAGTTACAAGTCCACATGGACTCACAACTGGACTTTCTTGACATTCCAACCTCGACTCACAACTGGAGTCAAATTTTGTCCCAACTGCAAGTCTACCATTGACTCGCAGATGGGCCCAACCTTTTTGTCCCAGTTGCAAGTCCACCCTTGACTCGCAACTGGGGGGCGACCTTTTTTGTCCCAGTTACATATTCACCCTCGACTCGCAACTGAGTCTAACATTGTTTTGTCCTACTTGCAAGTCCATCCTCGATGCACAACTGGGGTGCGTCCTTTTTTGTCCCAGTTGTAAGTCCACCCTTGGCTCGCAACTAGGCCCCAATCTTTTTTTATCCTAGTTGTAAGTTCACCCTCGACTCGCAACTGGGGCCCGACCATTTTTTCCAGTTGCAAGTCCACACTCGACTTGCAACTGGGCCCGACCTTTTTTGTCTCAGTTGCATCCCACCCTCAACTCACAACTGAGGCCCGATCTTCTTTTTGTACCACTTGCAATTCCACCCTCAACTCGTAACTGGGGTCTGAACTTGTTAGTCCGAGTTGCCACATAGTGGGCGTGTGACTTTTCATGGGCAACAAACAAAAAAACGCAAAATAAAACAAACAAACAATACAATGATGAGGCTTTATTTATCTGTTGATTTACGATGATGTCATAGTTAGATGTGAGGTATTATCTCATATCTAGATGTGACATAGTCGGACCCTATAGGAAATATCATAATGACAAGAATCTGTGTGTGGGACAGATGATAATGGAACGAAAGTTGGTTCAAGCAATGCAATACATTTTGATTCATAGGAAGGACTTCGAAGTAGGGCAAAAGGACCGGGAGCCACTCCTGGTTCTCTGGCTGACGGGTGCAGCTGGTTCAAATCTCCAAGGCCCGGGCACTTTTTTGGCAACAAACTCGGGACGACCACCTACTGCCGTGATGGAGGTCACTTGGGACCGCATCTAGGAGTAGGTCGGTAGAGGGGATTGGATTTGGGCGTTGTGTGGTGGATTGCATCATTGGCGTTGGATTTCGTCTCCGGCGAGGTGGGAAGGGAGCATGGTGCACAGGAGATGGAACCTGGGCTGCACGGTAGGGGAGGGCAAGGGCGGCAATGTAAAGGATGAGCTTGTAGGGAGGATGCGACCGAGCCATGAGAGAGGAACGGAGGTTCGGGAGAGATTGCGGGAGATGGACCAGGGCCTGGGTCAAATACAGGTGGTTAGCAACAGGAAGACCTTGACCATGGGATTAATCAGGCATCCATGGTTCACAAGCAGTCTGGCGATTGCTTTGTAATAGACTACTGGTACGAAGCGTTTCCCTTGTTAGAAATGTAGCCATAAAACCATAGTGTACCCAGACTGGGTTTGATTCATTGTCCAAGCGTCGTCATAACGAAATGTCTAGTTACATAGAAGGAGCAACTTGACACACACACGTAAAAGGAGCAACAAAGGGTAAGCCATTGGGAGGGTCCCTGAAGGACTGCTGAGCCAGAAGGGAAGCTAGGAATCGAGGTACAAATCCATCTGCTGCCGATGATAGTTTAGGCATCCATGGCACCTGTGGTGCTGCAATCACTATAAGGCCTCGTTTGTTTCACGTGGATCGGAAGGGTTTTTAGGGGAATAACCCCGCGAGGCCCAGAATCCTCACTAAACCTCGTCGGCATGTTTGGTACACGAGGTTACATGGGCCAACCCTCTCGATTCCCCCTCGATCCACTTCTTCCCATGCGTTTTAGAACCCTCGAGGCCCCCCTCGAAGATTTGGCTGCCCGACTCCTCGCTAAGACGCTGCCGCCGCCTCCTCCCCAAGACGCCACGAGTTTCGTATAATTCCTTGAAATATACTTGATCGTTGTTGTGCTCTTAATATTATTTACTTGAAATATACCTGATTGCTTGAGATTTTTTTACTAAATATGCTTGAACCAGATTTTGCTTTGTTACTAAATATGCTCGAACCAGATTCATCTCTTGTTAATATGCTTGAACCAAATTTTGCGCCGTTCATTCTGGAAATTATTTTTACTGAATATATGCTTGAACCAGATTGCCTAAAGCTAATCTAAGTGACACTGTATTCTGCCTCTAGCACCATTTAATGATGATCCTCGTGTACTGCTGCTAATTGTATTCGGTCGAGACAAAAAATGTTTTAACTGCTGACTGGGATTGTGATGACACATACATGTTCAGAAAATCCACAACAAACAGTTCAGTTGTCCACACGAATTAGGAGGGTAAAAAGATCGTGGTTCCAATCGTGCCTTGGCTACATTTGTAGTATCATTTTACTGTTGTTTCAGCACAAGGTTTTATCCATCCGCTGTTTAGGCAAGTGCAGCATGTCTAGTTTCGGGATAGCAGGACCAAACTGAATCTGTGTACATAAGCCATCATCATTTCACAAGTACTAGCACTCCTGTTAAATGTTGCAAACTTTATAGCCAACTCCGTGGCAAAAGAAATTAAACAGTGTTATTTTCCATCTGTAAATAAATAATAGTATTGTTTCCCAACTTCATGCTGATAAATAAATAGTATTGATGCCCATCTGTTTCAGCTTTCATGTGGAAAATTTACTAGTGTCCATGTAGGACTAGAAATTCGTGACATCTAGCTTTAGATGAGGATGTTTGTGAGCCCAAATCCATGGGATAATTGTGAGGCAAAATGTATCTTCATGTACATGCTTTCCTGGTTGTTGTTTCCACTGTAAACAAGCATATGTTCATCTCTTTTTGTTTCATCAGGTTCTTAGGCAACCAAAGAAGCAAAGACTAAACATGTTGGATGGATAAACTTTTGACCTCTCAAAAGCTGGATGATCATTGAGCTATTACACAAGTACCCATTATGGCGTTGTGTTGTGACGGTTATGGCTGCTATGGATGTTTCGAGGACCTGATGTTCTTGTCATGGAGTGTAATACTTGCATTTGATTCCTGATAATTACGTAATACTCATCATATTCTGCTCTTTGGTAGCAAGATGCCTACAAATCAGAATGTTCAACTTAGCAAGTTATTCTTATTATGCATAATCTGGGAGCAAGTACTGGTGAAGTTCTATATCATTCCTTCTTATACAAGATGTTAAAGTTGCAAAGATTTTATTTTTAATTGTACTGTGCTATTTTGTACCATCCCAGCTTGTTATAGTAAACCTAGTCTATCAAATAAGTTTTTTTGGAAGGGCATTGGAGACTTGGGGATGTGAGGGGAATTGAGGGGATTGCACTACTAGGGAAAACCCTAGTAGTAGCGCGGGTTTTGAGGCTATCAGTAGCGCGGACAGCCGCACTACTACTATGGCGCTACAGCTACCTGTTAGTAGTAGCGCGGTCCGCACCCGCGCTGCTACTGTTGACTATATCAGTAGCGCTTTTCTGGAACGCGCTAATATTAGTTAGCTGTTGCGGTTTCCTAACCCCTCGCTACTTCTATATCTTTCATCATCCCCCCCCCCCCCCGCTTCCTACCCCGTTTCGGTTTCAATAAACTGCGATTTTCAGATACTAGGTACTACTAGATATCAATTTCATAAAGCATTATAGGTACTAGGTAGTACTCCCTCCATTCCAAATTACTCGTCGTGGTTTTAGTTCAAACCACGACGAGTAATTTGGAACGAGGGGAGTACTAGATAACAATTTCATATATAGTCAACATGCATCCTCAAGCAGTACTAGGTGATATCGACGATGATCATCATATGTAGTTCTAGATGATATCGACGACGATCATCATATGTAGTTCTAGATGATATAGCCACACACACATATGTAGTTCTAGATGATATTAAAGACGATCATCATCCTCAAGCCTGGGTGGTGGGTGTTTCTGATAGTAATTAGGATGGTCTGTCCAACACGAAGATTCTTGCCATCGAGGAATCTCTTCCACCCAACCGAGTTTAAGTGTGTGCGACCGTCCGTGTCCATGCGGTAAGTACAGGTTGTGACGGAGCCCCTTGCGGTAAGGCGTAGTCCAGCTGAGCCTTCTTCATCAGGCTCGATACCATAACTCACAGATAAGCTCTTTGCCAATTTCTGAATAAGAAAAACATATCAATTAATAAATAGCCTGGCACATACTCTTGCAAATAAGTATATATGGATTATCTACACTATTAATAGTTCCTTAGATTCTACACTAATAAGCATGTGATCGGACTCTACACTAAAGCATATCATCGACTAGATTCCACACAACATATCATTGGACTCTACACTAAGCATATCATCGGATAATTTGCATTTGTAAGTATAACATACCATATCATGTCAATCAACCATGGTACTTGTCAGGCGGGTCACGAATGGCACCCCAACAAAGTCAGCATGTGGCAGAATTATGTCCCATAGGTTGCATACCTCCTCGCTCAGCCTCATTCTTTGAGCTATGATGGATTCATGAAGTGGGTCCTCATCATCTTCATCGAGTGGGTCCTCATTATCTTCATCATCTTCGTCATCTTCATCATCTTCCATCAGGTTGATATAAATGACAGCCAGCTTGGGGTCTTTCTGCTCTGAAGGAGAAGCTGATCAACTCACCACCAGTAAGACGCAGGCGAGCGAGGAAACATGCACATCCATCTCCTCCAATCTGGGACATATTGCGTCCTTTCTCGACCTCTATAGTGTACGACCCCCAGGAGCCTCAAATGTCACAGTGTCTCCTGTCAGCTTGTTGAATTTCAACCTCACATTGCATAGGACGATCTGTGTAAAAAAAAGCAAAATGACACAATGTAGTAATGCCAACACTAAAAATAAAATAGTTGTTACATTTCATATAATTTCTTACTACCGCATGACCAAAACTCGGCTGGAAGTAGATGCCGAACAGCTTGCTAGTTGCAAGGCTGCTGGTGCACCTTGACTTGCACAGTCGACATGGTGGTGGTGGTGGCGGCGCCATTTTCCTAAAGCAATATGAGCAAAGGATTATAGATCCACTTCACAGGAAAGAAAAACTGTAGCATGTGATTTTTTTGGTTCTTCTTCAGTTATATTTTCATAGCTTACTAACACATTCTAGAATAGAACCAACAGCTAGCAGGCAAATACCAAATCTTCCGCGAGAAGCAATTTGATGGATAATTATAATCCGAAGATCTAGCTAGGTGGTGCCAAATCTTCAGAGCTATCAGCGTACTAAATCAAAATGTTCTATAAATCAACTAAATCAACTAGCCTATTAAATCAACTTGCCTACTAAATCAACTAAATCAAAATGTTCTATAAATCAACTAAATCAACTAGCCTACTAAATAAACTAAATCAAAATGTTCTAAATCAACTATCCTACTAAATCAACTAAATCATATGAACTAAATCAAAATGTTGCATATGAACTAGCCTACTAAATCAAAATGTAGCAGGGAGGAGGGGTTGTGGATGGAGGAGGGAGGAGGGAGAAGGAGGGGCGACTGGAGGACGGAGGAGAGAGTAGGACGAAGGAGGAAGGGCGGAGCAAGGAGGGGCCGGCCGGCGGCGAGTCGAGGAAGGGCGGAGGAGGAGGGCGGTATCGAGTCCAGCAAGGAGGAGGAGGTGACGGCGGCGCAAAGGGAGGAGGGGTAAGCGATGGCGGCTGGCAGGGGCGAGGGCTGCCGGCGGGGGAGGACTGGCGGGGGGGGGGAGGGGGTTGAGGGGGAGATCGAGTGAGTGTGAGTGTGAGTGGATCGGATAGAGGAGAGCGTGGGTGGTGGGAGATATCTATTTTTAGCAGTAGCGCGCCATAGGTAAAGGCGCTACTGCTAAACTACCTAGCAGTAGTCCACTTCGAATTAACGCTGCTGCTAGAACTAGCTTTGCGGCGGAGTCGTGGGAATTATAGCAGTAGCGTGGCTTAGAGGAGGCGTGCTAATGCTACTTTTATTTCAGCAGCGAGTTCTGCTGGAGCGTGCTACTGCAACATTGCAGCAGCGCCTTATTTTAAAATGCGCTGCTGGTAAGATCTTATGTATAGGCTTTTACCTGGTAGTGTTGGGTGGAAGGGAGGGATTCACCAAATCCTCCCAAATCCCCTCCTCCCCAAACCTCTCAAATACTCCTCTACCAAACAAAGCCTAAAGGGGAACCGTTTCCCCTTATGCCTAGGTTTAGTGAACAATTATGCTCAAACCTCTATTAAATTTTGGGCCAACATTGTAAGGTTTCCTCTGCATTGTTCACGAGCCGCTGCCTCCTCCTCCAAGAAAAAGGTAGGGTTCCTACATCTCGCCGACGCCGCCGCTGGTCCGCCTCGTCTCCGATGGCCCTAGGGCCATGGGGGCACTGTGGATCCTGGCAAATATCGGCGGGAGGGCTCCAATTTTAGTCGTTCCTTTCCATTTTGTAGGGTTTGTGTCCTGCTCAGGAAGACGAGACGGCGGTGATATGTCTCTATCGTATCTATAATTTTTGACTGTTTCATGCCAATATTATTCAACTTTCATATACTTTTGGCAACTTTTTATATTATTTTTGGGACTAACATATTGATTCAGTGCCCATTGCCAGTTCCTGTTTGTTGCATGTTTTATGTTTCGCAGAAACCCCATATCAAACAGAGTCCAAACGGGATAAAATCGGACAGAGAATTATTTTCGAATATTTGTGATTTTTGGGAAGTAAAATCAACGCGAGACGGTGCCCGAGGTGGCCACGAGACAGGGGCCCACGCCCACTCCAGGTGGGCGCGCCCCCATCCTCCTGGGCCCCTCGTAAGGCGGTTGATGCCCTTCTTTGGCCGCAAGAAAGCTAATTTTGGAAAAAGATCTGGGCGAAGGTTTCAATCCAATCGGAGTTACGGATCTCCGGATATAAAAGAAACGGTGCCAGGGCAGAATACCAGAACACAGAAACAGAGAGAGACAGAGAGATAGATCCAATATTGGAGGGGCTCTCGCCCCTCCCATGCCATGGGAGCCAAGGACCAAAAGGGAAACCCTTCTCCCATCTAGGGAGGAGGTCAAGGAAGAAGAAGAAGAAGGGGGCCTCTCTCCCCCTTGCTTCCGGTGGCGCCGGAGCACTACCGGAGGCCATCATCATCACCGCGATCTACACCAACACCTACGCCATCTTCACCAACATCTCCATCACCTTCCCCCTTCTATCTACAGCGATCCACTCTCCCACAACCTGTTGTACCCTCTACTTGAACATGGGGCTTTATGCTTCATATTATTATCCAATGATGTGTTGCCATCCTATGATGTCTGAGTAGATTTTCGTTGTCCTACCGGTGATTGATGAATTGCTATGATTGGTTTGAGTTGCATGTTTTATTATTGGTGTTGTCCTATGGTGCTCTCCATGTCGCGCAAGCGTGAGGGATTCCCGTTGTAGGGTTTGCAATATGTTCATGATTTGCTTATGGTGGGTGGCGTGAGTGACAGAAGCATAGACCCGAGTAAGTAGGTTGTTTGTGTATGGGATAAAGGGGACTTGATACTTTAATGCTATGGTTGGGTTTTACCTTAATGATCTTTAGTAGTTGCGGATGCTTGCTAGAGTTCCAATCATAAGTGCATATGATCCAAGAAGAGAAAGTATGTTAGCTTATGCCTCTCCCTCAAATAGAATTGCAATAGTGATTACCGGTCTAGTAACGTAGTCAATTGCTTAGGGACAATTTCACAACTCCTACCACCACTTTGCCATACTCACTATATTTACTTTATTGCTTCTTTATTTAAACAACCCCTACTTTTTATTTACGTGTTCTTTATATTCTTGCAAACCTATCCAACAACACCTACATAGTCATTCTAGTTTCATACTCATTCTAGGTAAAGCGAACGTCAAGCGTGCGTAGAGTTGTATCGGTGGTCGATAGAACTTGAGGGAATATCCGTTCTACCTTTAGCTCCTCGTTGGGTTCGACACTCTTACTTATCGAAAGAGGCTACAATTGATCTTGTATACTTGCGGGTTATCAAGACCTTTTTCTGGTGCCGTTGCCGGGGAGTCATAGCATGGGGTGAATATTCTCGTGTGTGCTTGTTTGCTTTATCACTAAGTAATTTTTATTTGTTGTTCTAAGTTATTCTCTATCTTTAGTTATGGATATGGGATACAAAATACCAAAACAATTAGGTGTACTTGCTACTCATGGAGATGGGGAACCTCCTAAAACCCTCGATACTCGTTATGTTCAAGATATTATGTACTACTTTGATAATCCTGAGAAAGCCCCATTCAATTATGTTATGGGAGACACATTGGATCAATGTGAATACTTTAGGGATTATCGCTTGACACAAAAAGGGAAACTATTATGGGATCAAATTCATATGTTACGTTGGTATGCTCGTCAACTATGCTTGATACATGATTATACTTGCTGCTCTAGGATGAAGGCTGCACACCTTCCCTTTTCATGCAAATTTAATGATAATGAAACCTTAGCTTCTTATGCTAATGGTATCTATGATTACTATGGTGTGGAACAAATAGAAGAATTTGTTGCTTTTATGGGTGCTTATGAGATTGAATCTATGTTTAAAGAATTTGACGATTTTGATGATTCAGTTTATAGACCAGAAAATTTTCTATACTTAGATATTTCTATTAATGCATTTATTGAGAAAGTCTCCGCTGTCCAAGAAGAGACTAATATTTTGCAGGAGTCTATGGAAGAAGAAATTGATGAAACTGTGAGCTCATTGGATGAAAAAGATGATGAGGAGAGCGAAGAACAAAAGGAGGAAGAGCGCATTAGCTACCTGTGCCCACCTTCTAATGAGAGTAACTCTTCAACTCATACATTGTTTAATTCCCCTTCATGCTTACTGAAGGATGATTGCTATGATGATTGTTATGATCCCGTTGATTCTCTTGAAATATCCCTTTTTGATGATGCTTGCTATGCTTGTGGCCAAGATGCCAATATGAATTATGCTTATGGAGATGAACTTTCTATAGTTCCTTATGTTAAACATGAAATTGTTGCTATTGCATAAACGCATGATAGTCCTATTATCTTTTTTAATTCTCCCAACTACAATATATTGGCGAAGTTTGTGCTTATTAAGGATTATGTTAATGGGTTGCCTTTTACCGTTGCACATGATAATTTTGATAGATATAATATGCATGTGCTTGCTGCTCCTACTTGCAATTATTATGAGAGAGGAACTATATCTCCGCCTCTCTATGTTTCCAATATGATAAAATTGCAAGAAACTGCTTATACTATGCACTGGCCTTTACTATGTGTGCATGAATTGTTCTTTTATGACATGACGATGCATAGGAAGAGAGTTAGACTTCGTTGTCGCATGATATATGTTACTTTGTGCTCACTAATAAATTACAAATCATTGTTAATTAAAATTGGCTTTGATATACCTTGGGATCCGGGTGGATCCATTACTTGAGCACTATATGCCTACCTTAATGGCTTTAAAGAAAGTGCTGCCAGGGAGACAACCGGGAAGTTTTAGAGAGTCATTTATTTATGTTGAGTTCTTTCATATAGTTTAAAAACAAAAAAAATAAAGTGGGGAACCCAAAACTTTTCAAAAAGTAAAGTGAAAGTGAGAGAGACAAGCATTGTTGAAGTGGGAGAGCTCCTTGAACTTTGTTCATGCTCACAGAAACTTTGTGAATCTTAATTACAGAAAATTTTCATCAAAAATAATTATCCCCTTGTACAATTCCATTGTATTATAAAAATAATGTGCCAAGGTTTGCCTTTAGGATGTTTACAATGCTTATTGGTTTGTACGGTGCAGGACAGAAACTTTGGCTGTAGTGCATGATTTTACATTTTTAACTGGAACGTCAAATGGTTCTGATTCTTTTCGCAATGTCTTTATGTACAAATATTATATTTTTCCTAATTTTTATAGAATATTTAGGGTACCATAAGTATGGTGAATGTTCAGATTGCTACAGACTGTTCTGTTTTTGACAGATTCTGTTTTTGATGCATAGTTTGCTTGTTTTGATGAAACTATAAATCTCTATCAGTGGATTAAGCCATGGAAAAGCTATATTAAAGTAGACACAACGAAAAGACAAAATATGAATTGGTTTGCAGCAGTACTTAGAGTAGTGATTTGCTATATTATACTAACGGATCTTACCGAGTTTTCTGTTGAAGTTTTGTGTGGATGAAGTGTTTGATCGAGGAGGTCTCGATATGAGGAAAAGGAGGAGAGGCAAGAGCTCAAGCTTGGGGATGCCCAAGGCACCCCAAGTAAATATTCAAGGAGACTCAAGCGTCTAAGCTTGGGGATTCCCCGGAAGGCATCCCCTCTTTCTTCAACAAGTATCGGTATGTTTTCGTATTCGTTTCGTTCATGCGATATGTGCAAGTCTTGGAGCGTCTTTTGCATTTAGTTTTCACTTTTCTTTTATGCACCATGCTGGTATGAGATAGTCCGTGGTTGATTTATAGAATTCTCATTGCACTTCACTTATATCTTTTGAGTATGGCTTTATAGAATGCTTTATGTGCTTCACTTATATCATTTGAAGTTTGGATTGCCTGTTTCTCTTCACATAGAAAACCGTCATCTGTGGAATGCTCTTTTGCTTCACTTATATTTGTTAGAGCATGGGCATATCTTTCGTAGAAAGAACTAAACTCTCTTGCTTCACTTATATCAATTTAGAGAGATGACAGGAATTGGTCATTCACATGGTTAGTCATAAAATCCTACATAAACTTGTAGATCGCTGAATATGATATGTTTGATTCCTTGCAATAGTTTTGCGATATAGAGATGATAGTATGTGGGAGGTACTAGTAGATGGTTGTGTTTAGTAAGGATGTTGATGTTAAGGTTTGTGATTCCCGAAGCATGCACGTATGGTCTACTAACTATGTAACCAAATTGGCGTGCATTGTATTTTGATTGTTTATCTTTGCGTGAAGGTCGGGGGCGCGTGATGGTTAACTCCTACCAACCTCCTCCCTAGGAGCATGCGTGTAGAACTTTGTTTCGATGGCTAATAAATTTTTGCAATAAGTATGTGACTTCTTTATGACTAATGTTGAGTCCATGGATTATACACACTCTCACCCTTCCATCATTGCTAGCCTCTTCGGTACCGTGCATTGCCCTTTCTCACCTTGAGAGTTGGTGCAAACTTCGCCGGTGCATCCAAACCCCGTGGTACGATACGCTCTATCACACATAAGCCTCCTTATATCTTCCTCAAAACAGCCACCATACCTACATATTATGGCATTTCCATAGCCATTCCGAGATATACTGCCATGCAACTTCCATCATCATCATATACATGACTTGAGCATTCATTGTCATATTGCCTTGCATGATCGTAAGACAGCTAGCATGATGTTTTCATGGCTTGTCCGTTTTTTATGTCATTGCTATGCTAGATCATTGCACATCCCGGTACACCGTCGGAAGCATTCATATAGAGTCATATCTTTGTTTCAGTATCGAGTTGTAATATTGAGTTGTAAGTAAATAAAAGTGTGATGATCATCATTATAGAGCATTGCCCCATGAAAAAAAAGAAAAAAAAGAAAGTCCAAAGAAGCCTAAATAAAAAAAAGGGGGCCAAAGAAGCCCACTCAAAAAAAAAGAAAAAAAGGGGCAATGTTACTATCCTTTTACCACACTTGTGCTTCAGAGTAGCACCATGTTATTCATATAGAGAGTCTCCTATATTGTCACTTTCATATACTAGTGGGTGTCGGTGTCAAAACCGGAGGATGTCGGGTAGGGGGTCCTGAACTGTGCGTCTAAGGCTAATGGTAACAGGACACTGGGGACACGATGTTTACCAAGGTTTGGACCCTCTCGATGGAGGTAATACCCTACTTCCTGCTCGATTGATCTTGATGATATGAGTATTACAAGAGTTGATCTACCACGAGATCGTAGAGGCTAAACCCTAGAAGCTAGCCTATGATTATGATTGTTGTTGTCCTACGGACTAAACCCTCCGGTTTATATAGACACTGGAGGGGGCTAGGGTTACACAGAGTCGGTTACAGAGGAGATCTATCATCCGAATCGCCAAGCTTGCCTTCCACGCAAAGGAGAGTCTCATCCGGACACGGGACGAAGTCTTCAATCTTGTATCTTCATAGTCCAACAGTCCGGCCAAAGTATATAGTCCAGCTGTCCGGATACCCCCTTATCCAGGACTCCCTCAGTAGCCCCTAAACCAGGCTTCAATGACGATGAGTCCGGCATGCAGATTGTCTTCGACATTGCAAGGCGGGTTCCATCTCCGAATACTCCAAGGTAAATTTCGAACACTTAAGTCGTGTCTGGCTCTACAAGACAAATTTCACATACCCTAGAGAGAACAATAATCCACAAATCTAATCCGCTGACAAATCTTCATAGCGTGACATCACGCCACGGCCTGGCCATTATTCGAACCGTTTTTTACAACCAGCTACCGCACACATTGAGAGGCCGTTTCCTTGGCACGTCTTGTCGAAGCAGAGATCGTGTCCTCCCTTATCGCGGGATCCTCATCAATACGGGTATGGGTAACCCAACCGTGCCATCAATCGTGGTGCTTGCAAAATGAGTAATTTTGACAGGCAAGTGGGGAGGCGCACATTTTTTCACCGCTTTTACAAAGGGATAAGGATCTCCCGCTTTCACCCACGCCTTCTTCCTCCTTTGCTCATCCGTTCTCGCACTCTCGAGCCCCAGTGCCCAAGTTCTCACCTTCTCCGTAGGACCATCCGCAGCATGTCCGGAGCGGGAGGCAAGTGGATGGCCTCCTCCGTCACAGAGGAGGACATTACCAAGCTTCGGGCGGCCGGATACTTGGCCGAAAATATCGCGCACAGGCTTCCGGCGGAGGGACAGATCACCCCCACCCCAAAGTCTCGGGAGAGAGTAGTATTCCTCCCTCATTTCATCCGCGGACTAGGATTTCCACTCCACCCGTTCGTCTGGGGGCTCATGTATTACTATGGGCTAGATTTCCACGATCTAGCCCCAAATTTTGTCCTCAACATCTCGATGTTTATCGTCGTGTGCGAGGCCTACCTCCGCATCAGGCCCCACTTCGGCCTGTGGCTGCAAATCTTCTATGTGAAGCCGAAGATCGTTAGCGGCCAGCAGGCGGAGTGCGGAGGCGCCATGGTAGGTCGGATGCCCAATGTTACATGGCTTGACGGATCCTTCGTGGAGACCGTGAAAGGGTGGCAATCGGGATGGTTCTACATCACCGAGCCGTGCAACGCCAACTGGGCGGCGGCGCCCAAATTCCGGTCCGGCATCCCCATGCGGATCACTTAGTGGGAAAAGAAGGGCCTGGCCTGGGGCGAACCCGTGGAGCTGACCGGACTCGAGACCTGTATCAAGAGTATGAAGGACAAGAAAATCAAGCTTGTCAACGTGGTTCAGGTCATGCTCGTCCACCGGATTCTCCCGTGTCAAAGACGGCATTCAATATGTGGGAGTTCGATCCGGCCAAACACCAGATGATGCGAGAGCTCTTCGACACGATGCATAAGGACGTTTGGAAGGTGCTGTTCAAGACCGGTGAAGTTCCTCCTCCCACTTCCGAGGACCGCGGACTCAGCGCCATGCGACTCGCCAATCCGGTAAGTTCTCTAAACATCACAAGATGCACCTTTCCCAGCATATTCATGAGAGGACTTTAAGTCATCATGCTGACTAAACAGGATTACATGGAGACTGCGGAGCGGATCGACTGTCTGGCTCCGCTACCTGAAGATCCAGCAACCGCACTCCTGACGGAGGTGCTGGTTCTGATGCCTTACAAGGTGACGGAGAAGAAGGCCGAAAAGAAGGCCACGGGGACCAGGAAGGGTCTCCAGCACAAGGTTGCGCCAGACGCCTCGTCCGACGACGACGAGGCACCCCCCCCCCCCCCGAAGACGAGGGGAGGAGAAGAAAAGGAAGACCGCCCCGTCTAGGGAGGCCGAAGGGTTCAGGAAAACGGTCGCAGGGACCAGGAAGGGTCTCCGGCGCAGGGCCATAATAAACTCGTCGTCCGAGGACGACGAGGCGGATTCCTCCTACAGAGACGGGGGGGGGGGAACATGAGGAAACTCTCCCTCCCCGCATTGGGGAGGAGAAGAAAAGGAAAGCCGCCCCACAACGGGAGGCTAGGATGCCGAAGAAGGGAAAGGCGTCCCTTCCGGATCACTCCACTACCGCCGCCTACATCGAGGAGGAGTGGCTGCCTAGGGGCAAGCCCCGGGCGAGGTCGTAAGTATCCACACTCTGTAATACTTTTCGTGCGACTTTAACTTCATAGTTTGTAATAACGTCGAACACGTATATGGAGTCCGACTGGGTCCAATCTCGGGGTATCCTCTTCGGATGGGTCCTTGAGTGAGTCGAAGATGAATACCGATTCACTCCCAATGGCTACCTCCCCACGACCCGCGGACGACACCGAGGTGTTGTCCCAAAGGATACCAGGGCCGGGGGCAACGGTTCTGGAGACGCCCCAAGGCGAAATCCCAGACGCCGGGTGCATGGGGGGCAAGATCCCCATGGATTATGTGGACGGGGGCCACAACAAGTCTGGCTCCCAACCGGTTACCGCGCCGGAGCCTCCAAAGGCTATGGATTAGGGTAGGCAGCCCCTCACTAAGGAGAGCGAGCCGGTCGTGCCGATGCCCTCCGTCCAGTCGGAGACATCGGAGAATCTGTTGGAAGTGATTCGCGGCGCTTCCATTGATGATGAGCACCGTACTCTTATGAGTACGATAATTGAGAAGGTTCGGTCTGCCAAAGGTAGGTTGACCGAAGCCTGCACCAGCCTACTAACAGGCTTTGAGGTAAGCAATGAAAAAGTGTGAGAAAATATCACACAATAGACAGTAGCCCCTGATACTCTGTGTGGTGTTCGGAAAGAAAAGCCAAACGGAGGGTCAACTAAAACCCGCAGGAGTCTGACAGTACTTGTCTATGTTAATAAGCAGGCGTTGCTACTGGCCGCTGTTACACACATAGCTGAGGTCGCCGGACTCAGGCGGGACCTGGGGTAGGCCGAAGAAGAGCTCGGACTCGTGAAGAGGCAGCTCGAGGAGAACAAAGGTAAGTGATACCCCGTCCGTGTGTCATGTAGAGGAGAAAAATTGGTGATGCTAACAAAAAGCATTATGATTTTTAATAGGGGCCACGACCGAAGTGGAGGCCCTGAAGAAAGCGATGTCTGAGGCTGAAGCCAAGGCGGCCACGGAGTGCACCGAGCGTGAAAAGCAAGATGCTCGGGTGGGAGAGGTACAGCAAGAGCTCCAGGAGTTCGGCAAGAAGTTCGAGTCCTTGGAGCATGACTTCAAGACACAAGCGTCCGAGCTTGCCAAAGCCCTCGAGAGCGCGAAAGATGCCAAGGCCGAAGCCCAAAAGGCCCTCCAGGAAATTCAGGCGGCCAAGAAGATAGCGGCGGGTAAGGCATTCATTATGCAGAGCAAGCATGTGGAGGAGACATTTCTTTTACTTAACCGAATTTGAAGCTCTCCAGGGGCATTCGCAGATCTGCCATGCAGCATATCGGATGCCACGGAGTTCTACCGTGCCGAAGAAGGGAGCTCAACGGAGAAGTTGTTTTGGTCCCAGTATGCCGGAGCCGAACACCCAATGCCCTTGAGTGACTAGCTGAAGCAATTGGTCGAACTCCACAAGGCTGCCGAACTGGCCATGAAGGGCCTGATAGTCCAAATGTGGCCTGGTGAGCCTCTGCCCGACAGCTACTTTGGCCTTATAAAGCGGATGGTAAATGCCTGTCCGGGGCTTGAGGTTATCAAGCAATCCGTCTGCATTGAGGGTGCCCGCCGGGCCTTTGCCCGCGTGAAGATGCATTGGGACAAACTGGATGCTGAGAAGCTGGTGAAGGATGGACCACCTGAGGGTAAGCAGCATCGCTACCCTGAAAAATATTATGATGGCGTTATGAAAGGCGCTCGCCTTGTGGCCAATGAATGTACCAAGGACATAATCTTTGAGTGAATGTACTCATGTCGTTTTTGTAATAGCAAAACGAGTTTGTTTGCGCTTATATGACGCTTTGTTAATTTAAAATATTACCTTCTGTGCGGCTACTTATAAAATTCTGAGAGTAGGCCAGTCATCAGCTTCTGCCCCCTTGTAACTAGTACTGGGGTGTTCTTGGAAAACCCAAACACTCTTTATCCAAAATTTGTGTCCTTTAAGGAGGTGCTCAGCGCAGCGAACAAGGCAATCGGACTATGCGGCTTTATAACTCTCACTTAGCCATAGAAGTCTACAATTTTAAATTTCGGCGAAGCCCCTAATATTCGGAAAGCCGAATCGGGGCGCTATACATGCCTAAATCGGACAACGCCGATTCCTCGCCTGAAGCGGAAAAAATCTTGAAGGATTTTGAACCTCTCGAACAGCGACCAGCTCTCGCCGCATCATGACAGTCAGTTTTCGGCTTTCTCTACTGAGGTGCTCATCCGAAAGAACCGGGACACAATCGCAGTAGTTCTCCTTGCGCTACCTTAGCCGATATAACGGAACGTAAGGTACCAAAACAAGGGAGCCGGACTAACCCAACTATTGACCCAAGACATGATTCGGAGCTGATGCATATAATGCTATAAGTTCGGGGTGCCGCACTGTCGAAAGTGTTCAGACTTATCTTGCCGTATTATGGGACACCATAAGAAGCCCCTGGCAAACTGGGCGTACCAAAGTGTACGATGTAATAAACATTCGAGGGAAAACATGAAAATAGGAATAACAAGTTGACGCTGTATGTTGTTTCCCGATCTTATTTAAATAATATGTCAAGGCATATGTGTACAATTAATGTGTGAAGCAGAAACGAACAGGACTACTTGACATGTCCTATCCAAGGACGGGCTGCATGCGGGTATGTAAAACAGGTATATCGATCATTAGTCAGAGACCACCTGGTTATTCCCTTGTGCGCA
The DNA here is from genome assembly GCF_018294505.1 of Triticum aestivum. Classification (NCBI taxonomy): domain Eukaryota; kingdom Viridiplantae; phylum Streptophyta; class Magnoliopsida; order Poales; family Poaceae; genus Triticum; species Triticum aestivum. Next base: position 50,494,250 of record NC_057801.1, on the reverse strand, counting down.
AAGCCTCTTGCCCCTTGGTTTTCCCTCCTGTGATGAGTCCGCTAATCAGGTTCTCTGAAGGGGCCATCCGAAAGTGGGGTCCTGAAAGAGAAAGGAAGTTACAAAGGTATGCAGACCTCGTGGCGGTTGAACCGCACTGTGGACCACCTCGTCATCATGCCTCCGCCTATGCCCATGGTATTTTGAGTGCGTAACTGTGTACACGCGACACCAGTGCCGCCTGATCTGGGCTGGGGCGGAGGCGTGATTGCTAATCGTGCTCTTGGCGTGCCTGACGGTCCTGCTGCGGGGTGCTCCGGACTCGCTTGGCGGTGTTCGGGGTTGTCATTGCCGAATTGGCGGTTTGCCGAAGAAGGCTGCTCTGTACTTCTGCCGCGAGGGCCACAATATGCTCTTCCGTACGGAGAGAGCGGTATGTGTTTCCATTGAGTGTTATAACCCCGCGAGGTCCTGGCATCTTGAGCTTGAGGTATGCATAGTGTGGTACCGCGTTGAATCGAGCGAATGCGGTTCGTCCAAGTAGTGCATGATAGTCACTACAGAAAGGGACGAGATCGAAGATTAACTCCTCGCTGCAGAAGTTATCCGGAGATCCGAAGACCACTTCCAGTGTTATGGAGCCTGTATAGCGGGCCTCTACCCCTGGAATTACACCTTTGAAGGTGGTTTTGGTGGGTTTGATCCTTGAGGGATCGATGCCCATCTTGCGCACTGTGTCCTGATAAAGTAGGTTCAGGCTACTGCCACCGTCCATAAGGACTCGCCTGAGGTGGAATCCATTGATGATTGGGTCAAGGACCAATGCGGCTGAACCGCTGTGACGGATGCTGGTAGGATGGTCCCGACGACCGAAAGTGATCAGACGGGATGACCATGGGTTGAACTTTGGGGCGACTGGCTCCATCGCATAGATGTCCCTTAGTGCACGCTTTCATTCCCATTTGGGAATATGGGTGGCATAGATCATGTTTACCGTTTTCACCTGGGGGGAAATTTCTTCTGTCCCCCAGTGTTCGGACGCCGAGGCTCCTCGTCATCATCGTTGTGCAGTCCCTTGTCCCTTGTTTTCGGCATTCAACTTGCCGGCCTGTTTGAATACCCAGCAGTCTCTGTTAGTGTGGTTGGCTGGTTTGTCAGGGGTGCCGTGAATTTGGCATGAGCGGTCGAGTATGCGGTCCAGACTGGACGATCCCGAATTGTTTCTTTTGAACGGCTTTTTCTGCTGACCGGATTTTGAACCGCTGAATCCGGCGTTGACTGCCGTGTCTTCGGTGTTGTCGCCATTGTTACGATGCTTGTGTCTATTGCATCGCGGCTTGTCGTTACCGTCGCCGACATCTGAAGTGTCGGAGCTTCTTGGCGTGGTGCTACTACGAGCCAGCCAGGTATCCTCGCCCACGCAAAAGCGGGTCATGAGTGTCGTGAGGGCGGCCATGGACTTTGGTTTTTCTTGGCCGAGGTGTCGGGCGAGCCACTCGTCGCGAATATTATGCTTAAAGGCCGCCAGGGCTTCAGCGTACGGACAGTCGACAATTTGGTTCTTTTTAGTTAGGAACCGAGTCCAAAATTTCATGGCTGACTCTCCGGGCTGTTGGGTAATGTGACTTAAGTCATCAGCATCCGGTGGTCGCACGTAGGTGCCTTGGAAGTTGTCGAGGAATGCGTCCTCTAGGTTTTCCCAACTGCCAATGGAGTTTGCCAGCAGGCTATTCAACCAGTGTCGGGCCGGTCCTTTGAGTTTAAGGGGAAGATACTTGATGGCGTGTAGGTCATCACCGTGGGCCATGTGAATATGGAGAAGGAAGTCTTCGATCCACACCGCGGGGTCTGTTGTGCCATCGTATGACTCGATGTTTACGGGTTTAAACCCTTCTGGGAATTTGTGACCCATTACTTCATCAGTGAAGCAGAGGGGGTGGGCGGCGCCTCTGTGCCGGGCTATGTTGCTACGCAGTGCGACTATGTCTGGCCGGTTATGTTTGGTCCGGCCGGACTTGTTGTTAGTGTATCCGGCATGACGGTCGTCGTCGAGTGTTGGGGCACGCCCCCGTGATCCGTAGATCGATCTTGGCTGTCCTGCTTTGTTTTCCAATAGATTTCGCAGGTCCTGCGTATTGCCCCGGGCCGTAGTGAACTGGCGTGGGGGTGCGGGCTGGTATTCGGTCTGATACACCGTTTTATCCCGGCCACGAGGTGGCTGGTCAGCCTCGTCTTGTGCTGGTAGTGAAGGCTCTACGGCATCCTCCTCTAGTTGAGGTAGCAACTTCTGCTTTGGGTAACCTTTGGTGGGGCGCTCGAGTCTGTATTCCTCGGCCGCCAGGACCTCGGTCCATCTGTCTGTGAGTAGATCCTGATCAGCTTGGAGCTGCTGCTGCTTCTTTTTTAGGCTTCTTGCGGTGGCTATGAGCCGGCGCTTAAAGTGCTCCTGCTCTATGGGATCCTCAGGTACGCCAAATTCATCGTCGTCGAGGCTTACCTCGTCTTCAGAGGGAGGCATATAGTTTTCGTCCTCCAAGTATCCGTCCGTCGCATGTTCATCTGGGCTGACCTGCCCGTGTTCCTGTTCGGCCTGCTCGAAGGTAGGCTGATTAGGATTGTATTCCTCTTCGGCACCATCTGGATTGTTTTCTTCTCCTGTGCCAGTATTGCTGTGGCGGGGCTTAGAGCGGCGCCGATGACACCCATGCTTTGATTTCTTCCCTAAGGGGTTATCTTCTGTTGCCTCATTGCCATTGTTTTCTTTGGGGGTGTCCACCGCCCTGTGGGCGGTGGTTCCTATTCTTCTCCTACATCATCGTCTATACCGTCGATGTCTTTGGAGTCGAAGTCAAGCACGTCGGTCAAATCATCGATAGTGGCTATTAAGTGGGTGGTGGGTAGGTAATGAATTTCTTCGTGGCCTGCTTCCCACTCGAGCCGGACATAGTTCGGCCAGGAATCTCCTGACAGAGAGAGAGATCTTAATGAATTTAGCACATCGCCAAAGGGGGAGTGCTGAAAGATATCCGCGGCGATGAACTCCATTACTGGAGCCCAATCGGGCTCGATGGGCCCGGGCGCGTGCGGTTCGGAACCCACATCTGGACACAAGTCCGGGGGTCCAGTGACGCAGATTCCCTTAACGGTGGAATTTGTGTTCGGCTCTATCGCCGAAGAGTATGCGGCCTCCGTGGCGGGGTCCATCCACCCATCCTCGGACGACGTGATTTGCCCCGGATTTAGGTCCGGAGCAGCTGCAAGGGCGATATCCCGAACACTGTCCGACAGCAGATTTAAGTCGTGCTCGTCGTGACTGTTCGGCGCTCCTGATGTAGGCCCAAATCCGTCGAAGATCAAGTCTCCACGGATATCGGTCGTGTAATTCAAGTTTCCGAACCTGACCTGATGGCCAGGGGCGTAGTTGTCGATCTGCTCCAGATGGCCAAGCGAGTTGGCCCGCATTGCGAAGCCGCCAAACACGAAGATCTGTCCGGGGAGAAAAGTCTCGCCCTGGACTGTGTTGTTGAAGGTTGAGGGAGCCATCGAGCCTTACAGCGACGACACAGATGAACTCTCAATGGAAGCACCAATGTCGGTGTCAAAACCGGCGGATCTCGGGTAGGGGGTCCCGAACTGTGCGTCTAAGGCTAGTGGTAACAGGAGACTGGGGATACGATGTTTACCCAGGTTCGGGCCCTCTCGATGGAGGTAATATCCTACTTCCTTTTTGATTGATCTTGATGATATGAGTATTACAAGAGTTGATCTACCACGAGATCATAGAGGCTAAATCCTAGAAGCTAGCCTATGATTATGATTGTTGTTGTCCTACGGACTAAACCCTCCGGTTTATATAGACACTGGAGGGGGCTAGGGTTACACAGAGTCAGTTACAGAGAAGGAGATCTATCATCCGAATCGCCAAGCTTGCCTTCCACACAAAGGAGAGTCCCATCCGGACACGGGACGAAGTCTTCAATCTTGTATCTTCATAGTCCAACAGTCCGGCCAAAGTATATAGTCCGGCTGTCCGGATACCCCCTTATCCAGGACTCCCTCTGTGGGCATTTTCATTATAGAACTTGGCTTGTATATTCCGATGATGGGCTTCATCAAATGCCCTAGGTCTTCATGAGCAAGCAAGTTGGATGCACACCCACTTAGTTTCTTTTGTTGAGCTTTCATACACTTATAGCTCTTAGTGCATTCGTTGCATGGCAATCCCTACTCCTCGCATTGACATCAATTGATGGGCATCTTCATAGCCCGTTGATTAGCCGCGTCGATGTGAGACTTTCTCTCTTTTTTTATTCTCCACACAACCTCCACCATCATATTGTATTCCACCCATAGTGCTATATCCATGGCTCACGCTCATGTATTGCGTGAAGGTTGAAAAAGTTTGAGAATACTAAAGTATGAAACAATTGCTTGGCTGACACCGGGATAGGCATGAGGGATACCTTGTGTTAAGAAAAAGGAGCATACAAGACTATATGATTTTGTAGGGATAACGTTCTGGAAGCATTGATATTTTGAGAGACATGATTGTTTGTTTGGATGCCCTAAGTATTATTGTTTTTATGTCACTCGTGTCTTAATATTCATGCCATGATTAGATTACATGATCAAGATCATGCTAAGTAGCATTCCACATCAAAAAATATCTTTTTTATCATTCACCTACTCGAGGACGAGCATGAATTAAGCTTGGGATGCTGATACGTCTCCATCGTATCTATAATTTTTGATTGTTCCATGCCAATATTATTCAACTTTCATATACTTTTGGCAACTTTTTATATTATTTTTAGGACTAACATATTGATCCAGTGCCCACTGTCAGTTCCTGTCTGTTGCATGTTTTATGTTTCGCATAAACCCCATATCAAACGGAGTCCAAACAGGATAAAAACGGACGGAGAATTATTTTGGAATATTTGCGATTTTTGGGAAGTAAAATCAACGCGAGACGGTGCCCGAGGTGGCCACGAGACAGGGGCCCACGCCCACTCCAGGTCGGCGCGCCCCCACCCTCCTAGGCCCCTCGTAAGACGGTTGATGCCCTTCTTTGGCCGTAAGAAAGCTAATTTTTGGAAAAAGATCTGGGCGAAGATTTCAATCCAATCGGAGTTACGGATCTCCGGATATAAAAGAAACGGTGCCAGGGCAGAATACCAGAATGCAGAAACAGAGAGAGACAGAGAGATAGATCCAATCTCGGAGGGGCTCTCGCCCCTCCCACGCCATGGGAGCCAAGGACCAGAGGGGAAACCCTTCTCCCATCAAGGGAGGAGGTCAAGCAAGAAGAAGAAGAAGAGGGCCTCTCTCCCCCTTGCTTCCGGTGGCGCCGGAGCGCTGCCGGAGGCCATCATCATCACCGTGATCTACACCAACACCTCTGCCATCTTCACCAACATCTCCATCACCTTCCCCCTTCTATCTATAGCGGTCCACTCTCTCGCAACCCGCTGTACCCTCTACTTGGACATGGTGCTTTATACTTCATATTATTATCCAATGATGTGTTGCCATCCTATGATGTCTGAGTAGATTTTCGCTGTCCTACCGGTGATTGATGAATTGCTATGATTGGTTTGAGTTGCATGTTTTATTATTGGTGTTGTCCTATGGTGCTCTCCATGTCGCGCAAGCGTGAGGGATTCCCGCTGTAGGGTTTGCAATATGTTCATGATTTTCTTATGGTGGGTGGCGTGAGTGACAGAAGTACAGACCCGAGTAAGTAGGTTGTTTGCGTATGGGATAAAGGGGACTTGATACTTTAATGCTATGGTTGGGTTTTACCTTAATGATCTTTAGTAGTTGCGGATGCTTGCTAGAGTTTCAATCATAAGTGCATATGATCCAAGAAGAGAAAGTATGTTAGCTTATGCCTCTCCCTCAAATAGAATTGCACTAGTGATTATAGGTCTAGTAACATAGTCAATTGCTTAGGGACAATTTCACAACTCCTACCACCACTTTTCCATACTCGCTATATTTACTTTATTGCTTCTTTATTTAAACAGTCCCTACTTTTTATTTACGTGTTCTTTATATTCTTGCAAACCTATCCAACAACACCTACAAAGTCCTTCTAGTTTCATACTCGTTCTAGGTAAAGCGAACGTCAAGCGTACGTAGAGTTGTATCGATGGTCGATAGAACTTGAGGTAATATTTGTTCTACCTTTACCTCCTCGTTGGGTTCGACCCTCTTACTTATTGAAAGAGGCTACAATTGATCCCGTATACTAGCGGGTTATTAGGCGGCGGCTCCCTGAAGATCGAATAAAGGTCTCCTCGCCTAGCCCCTGTTCCGGCGGTGCGTCTAGCATCGTTGGTGGGAGTGTGGAGGTGTGTCTCCGACGGATCTATCTTTGGTGTATTTGCTCGAATCTCGTTGTTGTTCGTCTACGTTCGTGTGTCTTTGGGTTGGATCCTTCTGATCCATGTTATTTTCCATCGGCGGCGGTTGCTATTCTGGCCCGCTAGTTCTATGGGGCCTTAGCACGATGACTTTCCGGTTGTCTACTACAACAAATTGTGCCTGACTCCAGCGATGGAGGGGCAATGACAGCGGCGCGTCTTCGGCTTGCTTCAATGCTTGTAGTGGTCGCTAGGTGGTTATGAATCTAGATGTAATTTTTATTATTTTTGGTATTCGTTGTACTAATATGATTGAAGATGAATAAATTGAAAGTGTTCTCGCAGAAAAAACTCTATTAAATAAATGGTTTTAAAATTCATTTTTTCATTTAAAAAAACTATTTTTAGAGTGTTTTTTTTGTAAACTTGTCATGTGCATTTTTATTATCAAGAGATCAGATTTTTTTATTAAGATATGGCATTTTTATTATCAAGTTTCTCATGTTCATTATTAAGAGATGACATTTTTATATTAAGAGATGGCATTTTTTCCCCCGAGGAATGGCAGTTTCTAAAGTTTTAGCATGACATTTTCATTGGTGTAGTTCATACAACTTTTTTTTAATCATACTCCTTTTATATTTTATAAATTAGAGAGACTCCATTTTTATAGTAACCTGGCTTTCATTTGTAAGTTAGTTCATGGCAATTTTATAAAAAAATGGAGGCCTCTGGTCCAAACGTGGGATCGCGCTAAAACGTTTGTTGGGGATGCCTCCCCCAGCTAACCATCGCTAGGTCTTACGGTCCTTTGTTTTTCCCATCCAATCTTCTTAGGTTTTTTTTCTCTCTTTCCTCAAAGTCATCAAAATTGTTGTTGTTGAAGAAATTCTGAAAGTTCCCTAAAAAAAATCCTGAAAGTCATCATATGCTGATGGGTTCATGGCCTACTAGCAAAAGGCATTCACTTTGAGAGATATGTTGTCACCCAGCAGTTTGGGTTGGGACCTCCTATACGATGCATTATGCGTCAAACGCGAAACTCGACGCACACGGGGAACGCTTGACAAACACAAAATACAAGTAGGCTACATTTGGATTCGATCCCGCAATCTCGCTCACGCCAACAGAGCAAACCATGGCCAGCTAGCCACTCCAACACAAAGGTACTACTGAATATTTAAGCGCGAAACACTATAACAGCGCCAGGAACGTTGAAATTTTAGAAAAAAACATTTAAAAAACATTTCTTGAAAATTTCAAACAATTTCGAAATGTTCCTGTGAATTTTCTGATACATAAACATTTCATCAATGACATTCCGAACATTCTGATAAAGAGAACATTTTCTTAAAACATGAACATAATAAAGAATTGAAAAACAAGAATATTTTTTTTGAACTTAACGAAACTTTTTTAAAACACGAACATTTTTTGAAATTGTGAACAAAATTTAATAAACAAGAACAATTTTTGAAATTCCTGAAAGATTTTTTGAAACACGAACATTTTCTGAAATTACAAACAAAATTTGAAAAGGGGAACATTTTATGAAATTCCTGAACATATTTTAAAAATATGAATGTACCAAATATTTGAAAACGAGAATATTTTTCTGGATTTACTGCACATTTTTCAAAACACGAACATTTTTTGAAATTGTGAACAAAATTTAAAACAAGAACATTTTTTTCATATTCCTGAAAGACTTTTTCAAAAATAAACATTTTTGAAATTCCGAACAAAATTTGCAAACAAGAACATTTGATGAAATTCCTGAACATTTTGTTATAACCTGAATGTAACAAATATTTGAAAACGAGAACATTTTTTTGAATTTACTAAACATTTTTCAAACACGAACTTTTTTTGAAATTGTGAATAAAATTTAAAACAAGGTCGTTTTTTGAAATTTTTGAAAGACATTTTTAAACTCGAACATTTTTTGAAATTGTGAACAAAATTTGAAAACAGGAACATTTTGTGAAATTGAGAGCAAATCTTGAAGACAAGAACATGTTATAAAATTCGGAATAAATATTTGAAATTATCAAACAAAGGAAACATGGAAAAAGGAAAAAAAGAAACAAGCAAAGAAAATAAAAGAAAAGGAAAGAAAAAATTTGAACCAAAAAGAAAAAGAAATAGGAAAGGGAAAGAAACAAAATTGGGAAAAAGGGAAAAATAGGAAAACCAGTTCAGGAACGTCCTAGAAGGTTCCCAAAACCAGAAAAAAAAATGGCTGGGAACCACCTAGAAGGTTCCCAAAACCAGATTCGCAAAATCGTTTGAACGGGCCGGCCCATCCCAACGCTCGTCGACCTGCCCCTGTGCGTCGCGTCGACTGCTTGCCGCAAAGAGCGGCAAATAGGATTTTCGTTTGGGTTGTGTTAAGAAAAAGGAGTTTGGGCTTGTGTTCTTGCCCCGTACATTCATATCAGTAGTAATCAATATATATGGGTTTACCCCTTATCTATCATCTTCCGGGCTTTGTAAGTTTTTTTCTTGAGGGCTGAGGCTTTGTACCAATAACAGCCCAAGGCGTAGAAAAGAAAAGAATAGCAGACTTTAGATACGAAATCATTAATTATGAAGTACTTGTAAATATCACTCTCACCTTTCCAGGTTGCGGCAAGCGACGTGCTGCATGTTAGTTGGTTTATCTCATAAACCGTGCGTCTAAATCCAGAATTGAGATTTTTGAAATTAGATCCCATGTTAATAGGTTTCGACGAATTTTTCTCATGAAAAAACCTAGAAAACTGATAGAAAAAAGAGTCATACGCACGTCCCCCCCTCCCACCCCACATTATTCTCTCTTTCTGAGAGGCGGAACTGTGCCTCTCACGGAAGCAAAACTATGCCTCCACGAGAAGCAAAACTATGCCTCCACAAAAAGCAAACATCTGCCTCTCGCAGAGGAGAAAAAACACACTTTTTCCCTTCCGAGGGAAAGCAAATCTGTGCCTCTCGCGGAAGCAAAGAAACACGTTTTTTGCACACAAAAAAGTTTCATTTTTTCTCAAAAACCTAGGAAAAACCGGTCAGAAATCAAAAGGCCGAAAAACCACCAAAAACCTAGAAATATATATATATATATATCCTGGGGGAGCGCCCAGCACACGGCACGTAGTGGTGACTGAGAGGACGCCACTTTGCGCGCTCTCAGCCCACCAAAAGTGACCCTTACAGTTACAGGGCTCCCGCAAGGTTACTTCGAGGTTAGTTGGTCCCCTTCAGATACCTACTATACCAGCCATGTTACGTAGTCACGTCAAGCCTATTTTACCCGGCTCGCTTCCACAGCGGGGGCTATATCTCGTTTATGGGAGCTCCTATTTGCCGCTTGATCATTCGCATAGGCGAGTTTGAGCAGGTAGGCAAATTAAACTACCACAGTTTACTGTTGCACAATTATTTGTTCCGAAAGAGTGATGTGGTGATACTGTAGATAGGTGTACTGTAGTACATAGTTTGACCATTTTTTATAAGGAGGGAAAATTTTCAACTTTTTTGGAAATAGGAAACATTTTTAAAATTTTGAACATTTAATAAAAATGGGAACATTTATTTAGACCTTTTTTGAAACGGCCATTTTTTAACAAATTTTGAAAATGGAAACATCTTTTAAAACATGTTTTTAAAATGTGTGATTTTTTGTAAACAAACAATTCTTTAATTCTGAAAAAAAATTGAAAGCACGAAGTTTTTGAAAATCCCAAATATTTTTAGAAATTTTGAGCATTTTTTTAAAATGAATGATTTTTTTATCGTTTTTGTCATTTTTATTTTATGAAAAATATAAACTAAAAATAAGCAGAAAAAAGCCGAAAAACTAGTAAAGAAAGCAACATAAAATAAAACCGGCTTGGAACCTTGTGGAAGGTTCCAAAAACCAGAACCAGAACAGCTCTGCTTACCGCTAAAATGGACCGGCCCACTTGGTCGCTCGCAAAGGTGAGGGCATCGTATTTAGTCAATCGATTGTGTTTTGAAATTAAACTTATGCTTTCATGGATATTCACATAAATCCATATGAAATACTCCATTCCGTAACCACCACAAATAAATTATCCTATAAATATAACAACTGTAGGTAACGTCTGCAATAATCTTTTTAATTTATAGTTGAAATACTATTATGCCATTTTCCAAAGGTAGTGTATTATATTTACGGCCGTGCCTATTGTTTGGGCATAGCCTATAGTATTATGAGACGTAAGATCGGCATGCAACATCAACATATTTTTTTAAATCTCTCCTGTTGTTTCCTTGTTTTAGTGTTTCACAATCTCCCCCGTATGTATCTGTCATGTAACATAGCACGACTATGCAGGCTAGGCCGCCATAGTTTCAGAGTCTAAATTAATGTTATTGGTTATTGCGATATTGCAGTGACACATCCTCTTGTATTGGCACAAATGGTATTTTATTGCACCATAGAAAAGACTACAAACCCATGAGCCCACATTCTTTTCCGAAAGTTCAGATGCCATTTTTTGTAAGTGATGTATAGAAAACATCGTACAATTTGTAATCTTGCATATCAAACATCTATGTAGTAAAAACTCATGTAAGTTATTGTTCGATGGTTTCTAAATTTTTTAAATAAAAAATATCGCACATCCACATTGCAGATAAAGAACATGAAATCTGAACACTAAATCTCATCAACAAACTAGTTTTTCTTCGTATTGATATTTGTGTAGCAGTATCATTTCTATAACTACCACCAAGCGATCCTCCTCTCCCATGCGCATCTCGGCGTTTGATCTCTTCTTGTCGACACAGACTGTGCAGATTGGTCATGCTATCAGCCTGAAATTCAATTGAACACTCTAATCTAGTTCACCTTTTGGCACTAACCTGTAAGGTTATTTGTATACTATGGTACATGTATGCTGTAATTCATAGACACTGTCACTAAGAATAATCGATGTGCTAGTATGTGACCATACTGAATGGATGTTTAATGTAAAAAAAGTGACATCCTTGATTTGTCTCTTGGATTAATACTGGAATTAGGAAAATAAAAGGTTTTTCTCATACGTCCCTTAGTGTGGGGCCTTCTCTCTTATATAGGAATAACATGTGCATTCTTGAGTGGAACACTTTAAATAATATTCTTTAATGTTTGTATATATATTTACACTGTATTATACTAAGTACTCCCTTCGTCCCAAAATAAGTGTCTTAACTTTGTACTAACTTTAGTACAAAGTTGAACTAAGCTTGAGACACTTATTTTGGGACGGAGGGAGTAATATTGTAGTCTTTCAGTTAGTTTTGTATAGTCATTCATCTGTACATGTAGCACCCTTCATATTTTATAACTTATATGGTATTTTTTTTAAAATATATTAGATTAGTAAACAAAAGTAAAGTTGTGATGTTGAGCTAAGATTTGATAAGTTCATGTGATATTTAGTTGTCTACGTGGAAGAAAAGCCCGAAATGCGCCCCAGATGATTTTCCCACTGTACAGAGTCATTGTGTTATTGTCATGACATATAATTATGAGTAGAAATTTAAGTTTGTGCCATGAGAAAAATGGCGTGCCAAATGAAACTTTAAACATTATATGGCCGATACATCAAATTTTAAATTTAAACCGCCAGCTAGTAATACCAAGTTAGCAAGATACCGAAAATGTTCCAATGTTTTATTTTGAGAATCTAAAAAGTGAATAGCATTATATTTGATTGGTAAATTGAATTTAATATTTAAACCTCTGGCCACAAATATCAGGTTAGTCCTTTCAAGATATCCAAAATTGTTCCAATATCTATATTTACAATGCAAAAATGTTCCAATGTAATGTACCTGACTTCCTAACTTTTTAGTTGAATTGCCTAACTTTTCTATTTTGACTATATGTAAGAATGTTGTACATGATCATTTTTTAAGGGATGTCCATGATCATGTATGCTATATGTCGCCTACTGCAGGAAATATAATAGCATCGCCGTTAGTATTCGTCTGCGGCTTTTTTAGTGGACCAGCTCAATAGAGAGGTTTTGCAAAGCACCATCTATTGATTGGTTTGGGATCGCTTTTTAAGCTTCCATGCGGTTTGCCTTCTTCTTTCTTTTGTCTAGTACATGTTGAACATTTTTCGAAAATACACATTGAAAACATTTGTCAAATGCACATTTAACATTTTCTGAATTCACAGTGAGCATTTTTAACACACATCAAACATTTTTCATAAATGACATTAACATTTATAAACATTCAAAAATATTCGTTAAGCGTTATAACTTTTATTTAGATGTCATGATTTTTTTAAACGTTAATAAATATTTAGATAAAAAGTGCATGAAAATTATTTTCGCAATTTATAATCTTAACAAAATGTCATGAACATGTTTTTTAAACACATAAACATTTGTTTCTAAAAATACACGAACATTTGTTTTGAATGGTATGAAACATTTATTTAAATAACAGGAACATTTTTTGACATTCTATATTTATTTCCTACAGATGTCACGCATGATTTTTTTTATATGCATGAACATTTTTTAAATGTCACTAATTTTTTGAATGGTACCATTTAAAAAAAGCCTAAAAATATTTTTACACTACATAAATATTTTTAAATGCATGGTGAACACTTGTTAAATTTTAAGTAACATAGTTTTTAAAATAGAAAAATAGAATAAAAATTAATAAATAAACTAAAGAACAACCACTACCCTATTTTTTGATACGAGGCTATGTTTAGGTATTTTTATTCTTTTGAGATCGGCTATGTTTATGTCTGGCATGAATCAATGCCTTTTTTAGGGCTAAAAGCTGCTTCATTAAGTTTGAATAGTCATCGGAATACAAATGATGTCTGGGGTTCCCGTGAGCCAAAGATGGCTCCACAGGCTAAAGAAGTAGCAGCTTTCGCGAGCACATGCGCTTCTAAATTACATTCACGTTTTCATGAATAATAACTAAAGATGGAAACGATTGTAACTTCGCCTTGATCTCATCCACGATTACCTTGCTTGGCCAGTTGGCCCCATGTACGGCTCGTTCACATGTTTTACCGTGGCCACAAAGTCGGTGTTGATTTGGACGTCCTGCATGTTGAGATCCAGGGCCAAAGATAGCCCCTCGCTGCAGGCCATAGCCTCGAGCGTCTCCGGTTCAGTAATCTTATCTATCACCATCGCTGATGCACCCAGATATCGGCCAGTGGAGTCTCGACATACCACTGCCATTGCTCCTCTATTTGCGTTTTGTGAAATTGCAGCATCAACATTTATTTTAGCGCATGCATCCGGAGGAGGGCGCCACTTCTGAGACCTCTTCCAATGCATGGGTACTTAGATGAGGCGCTAAGGGCATTAAAAGATTTAGCAACTAAGGGGGCGTTTGGTTCAGAAGTCCTAGGACTTTTTCTAGTCCCAGGGACTAATCAAAAAAGACTCTCTAGTAGAGTCTTTTTCTAGTCCCTGTAGAAAAAGTCCCTCCCGTTTGGTTCCTAGGGACTTTTTAGGGACTTTTTTTAGTCTCTGGGACTAAAAAGTCCCTGAACCAAACACCCTTTAAACTCCACAATGCATAGGTGCTTAGTTTTTGGTTGCTAAGCTCCTTTCATTTAATTAGGTATAGACTCATATTTGTGTTTCCACCTAGGTACACGCATTTAGCATTGTTTCTTTTTTGGGTCATCATACTACTCTCTTTCTTCTTAATTGACATGCCACATCAGATTTTTTGCTTAGTTGGCAAACTTAGCACATGTACAAGGTGGGGCATTGGGAGAGGTCTGATGAAAACTTGCACCTTCGTGTCTGTGCTGCATCAAAATTTCTTTGCGAGGTACGAGGGACAAATCCGCTATATACCAGTTGATGAAACACAAAGGGGAGTGAGGTGACTGGTATTGCTCTTCATGTATCACTTTCCTTCTCACCGACCATATCGACCAAAGTCACTGGTGGAAAAAGGGCCTTTGGTCGCGGTTCGCAACTGCCATTAGTCGCGGTTGCGCAACCGCGACCGAACGGGCGCGACTAAAGGCCCCCCCCTTTAGTCGCGGTTGCTTAAGAACCGCGACTAAAGGCCCGTCCACGTGGGCGCCAGGTGGCCGTCGGGGCGGAGGACCTTTAGTCGCGGTTCTTCTGGCCAACCGCGACTAAAGGCCGCCGCAGGTTTAGGGTTTTAGCCCCCCCCCCCCTTAAACCTGTTTTCTGTTTAATTTGTATTGTTTTATTTCTTTTGTGCTTTATTTTAATTTTGAAGGAGTTTCATATATTCTACGGTACTACATACATGCATATGAATGTACAATTTCAAATAAATTTGAAATTAGAACCAAAAAGAATTCAAGAGGAATATACAATATATATTCAATATCATCGGATGACCATATACAATTTTGAACAAGTTTCCATACATGATTTAATGCATATAAAGTTCTACGTCCTCGTAATAGTGTTCTCCTTTAGGATGGAGGACTTCCCTGCTGAACCATCCAGCTAGTTCCTCTTGAAGTGGTCGGAAGCGAGCTTCTGGACTAAGCATCCACCGGAGGTTATTCCTCTGAGCATTGGTATCACTCGGAACCCGCTCAGAGGTGTATCTCCGGATCATCTCACAGACATAGTATCCACATAGATTGGTCTCCGGTGGCTGAATATCCCCAGCATTCTTAGCCTTTAACATTTTGAATTCTAGCTCTTTTTTGAATTCACCGACCTTTGTATCTACGAACCGTCTCCAAACCCTACGAGGCAAAGAAAATTAAATGAACAAGAGAGTTATTAATTAGTTACTTGATATTAGGAAATGAACGAAATAGGCCGATCGATATAGAGCGCAAATGAATGAAAATAATTACTTCTGCAGCATTCTTCTCATGCCGCCCCAAAGCTTTGGATCCATATTCACAGAGTCGTGGACGAGACATTCTGAGGTGTTAACTTTAATTACTAGCAGAATCCAGTGGAACCTGCGGACACGATACATGCACAGTACGTCATGCATAACTCATCGATTAGCCGGCCACATACCATGCATGGAGTAAACAAAAGAGAATGTGCTCAAGACAGAAACACTCACTCAAAATGGTAAGGAAATAGAATATCACTTTTGAGTTCCTGCTTTGTAAGAAACTGCCACAGGTCTGCCTCCACGTCGGCGGGGTAACGCTCCAACACATGTCCATTAACGATGTGTGGGTCAATGAACCCAACATCATGGATGTTCCTTACTCTGCATTCCTTAATCTTCATTCTGCATGTATAATAGCGGACACAACAATATAGTTAGGACATATATATAGTGCAGGCAATATGAACGAGATGGGGTAGAAATTAATAAATCACTTACAGAACGTAGCAACTGATGATAGATTTATCGAGCTCGCGCAGATTGAAAAGCTGGAACAATTCACTCAGTTCAATTTGTACATAGTAATGTTTGAAGTGATGCTCATGTCTAACTTCCGCATAAATATATTCTTTGGCGTTTTTATTTTTTATGTAACCCTTGTACCATTTCAGCAGACCTTTCATTTGTGGAGGTAGATCCTTTTCCTGCGCAGGCTCGACGAGAGGCCCATTCTTGACATATGTAATTACTACCTCCTTCACTGGCGCCTCATCAAGGCCTAACAGTTCACGAAGAGTAATACCTAAGTTGGCCGCTTGTTCTCTGGCACTCGTTACAGTCAATCCCTGTGCTGCCGCAGCTTGTATGATCTCGGGGGCATCCGGACAGAAGGCTTCCACTATAAGCGGGGCAATCGATTGTTTACTTTGTTCCCCGAGCTGGGCAACTTGTTTCCCGCTTTTTTTACTTTCGGCCTTCTCCCGCTCTTTGTTCTCCTTGAACATGAGTGCCTGCCTGCGAAGTTCACGTGCATAGTCGTTAGGCAGATTCTTCGCGGCTTGGGACGGTGTGCTCAAAAATGACTTAGCCCACTTCTTTTGCTCATCAGAAAATACTGGCTTGGGCTCGGGCTCTCTTTTCTTCTTGCAGTCCGCCTTCCATTTCTCCAAATCAGCAGCCGCGGCCGCGTCGACTTCCTCGGCACTACGTTCCCAAGGCCTTGTGGGGAGAGGCTTCAGTGATGGCTCCGGTACCTTTGTGGTCTTAGGTACATAAGGGTCCGGGTTAATAATCCAGGACTGCTTCTGCTTCTTTGCCGGAGGTGGATTGGGGGGCGGCGTCTGATCACCCGCCGGACGAGGACTGGGGGGCGGCGGCTGATCACCCGCCGGACGTTGTGGACTGGGGGGCGGCGTCGGCTGACGTGACGGAGGTGTAGGTGAACCGCCACCACCACCACCACCACCACCACCGCCACCGCCACCACCACCACCGTAGGGGGGTGGACTTGTTGTCCTTGGCGCCTCGCCTGGAAACTTGATAAACTTCTTTTGCCATAGAATGAAATGGCGCTTGACATCTCCAAGTCTTTTCTCCCCTTCAGGTGTAGCAATGTCAATCTCCAGGTCCTCAAACCCTTGGACTATGTCCTCCACCGTGACACGAGCATAGCCATCTTGAATGGGGTTGTTGTGGTGGAGTGCTCCAGGTAAACATGGTAAAGCACTGCCGATGGCTACCTTCATGGACATGTTCCCGATAGGATAATACAGATGACATTCTTTCATCTCCTTTATATCGTCCACGGGGTAGCGAGGAGGCTCCGGTGCAGTAATTTCGACCACCAGAGGCTCCGGTGCAGTAATTTCGACCACCAGAGGCTCCGGTGCAGTAATTTCGATCGTCGGTGCATCTGCACCAGCCGGTGGGGCCTCCGTGGAAGCCACGCTGCTTCTCCGCTGCTGGCTTCCGAGATCCGCTGGATGATCTTCATGCTGCACCCGAGCTGCATCTCTTTCGGCTACTAGTACACTCATGGTTTTCTTCATCACATCCATTTCCGATGCCAACCGCGCCACAACATCTGCTTCCCGATCCATCTTTCTCTTACGGCTTCTGTAACCGTACGGGTCATCGTTCTGGGGGAACCCTATTTTCCACGGAATGTGCCCCATGCCTCGTACACGTCCTCCGTGTTCAGGATTCCCGAGGGCTTTTGTCAGCGCGTCGTTCTCTCTGTTGAACTTGATCTTCCCCTGTTGAGCATCCCTCATTGCGTTAATAAGGGCTTGGGTGGGTTTAATTAATTTGCCCCGGTAAACACACTCCCCTGTCTCCGGGTTCAGCGTTCCCCCATGCCCGTACCACCAGCTTTTGGCCCTTGGGTCCCATCCCTCCGTACCTGGACGGATTCCTCGCGCCCTCAGCTCGTTCTCCATCTTCTCCAACCTAGGCACCCAAATGCGATACCCTCCTGGCCCCATAACATGATTGTACTCCTTCTTAGCCGCATTTTCCTTATTTTTTTCGATATTTGAATGAACTGCTCCGATTTCTTTTGCTTCACAAATTCTGGCCAATCATGTTTCAGTTTCTCATATTGTCCTTTGAAATCCGGAGTCTTGTTCTGCTTGACAAAGTCATGGGCTAGATTTTGCTTGAATTTCCGGAATGCGTCGGCCATCTTATGAAGAGCGAACTGTTTGACTAGCCTCCTCCTCTCCTTGTTTTCCTCAATCTTGTTACCCTCCTCATCGAATTTGTTGTATTCCGGAGGTAGAACGAAATGTTCCATAAGCTTCTTGAAGCAATCTTTTTTTGTTCTCTTATCGACAAAAGTGAAACCATCAATTCGTGCCTTCTTTGGCTCATTCCACTCCTGGACGGTGATCGAGACGTTGTCTCTAACAATGGCTCCGCATTGGCTGACAAACTTGGTGGCGTTCTTGCGGGGCTCCAGCGGCCTGCCGGTTGCACTGTCGACAACCTCGATGGTGCATGTTTCTCCTTGTTTCATCGTCTTGGTTGCGCCACGCTTTGACGACGTACTCGATTGTTTCGACGATCCGGCCGAGGGCTAAAATAAGAAAGAGTCGCGCGCGTTAGTACACACATATTTATTCAAATCAGTTAGTTTGTATCACCAGAGGCTCAATGTATATATATACCTCGGCGCCGGAGGTGGTTGCTACTTCCATTTGAAGATCGTCGTTTATCGACGTTTGTTCGGCATCATCTTGCTGACGGCGCCCTTCATCTTCACCGTCAAGGTTCAGATAAGAAGAGATATCATCTTCTTCTTCTCCGGTCGGCACATATAGAATATCGCCGTTTATGATGCCGAACATATGTGCTTCACCGTCCGGATCATAGTTGTCCATAATCGGGTCAGCTCTATCGTCCGCCATTATGTCAGTCCTGAAAACATGTAGTAAAAACAAATTAATTAAGTGAAGAAGGGGGGCGGTGGCGGTGGCGGTGGCGAAAGGGCGGTGGCAAAAGGAGGGGGCGAGGAAGGGGTGGGAGAGGGTGTCGCGGTAGAGCGCGAGACGGGGCGGCAGACGACGGCGTCACGGAGAGGGGAGGCGAGGACAACACATTTATAACCCTCGCCGTCCCCTCTCGATCCCTAAAAAAACACCGCGCGCATCGCCGCCCCCCTCGCCGCCCCTCTCCGTATAAACGTTTTTTTTGTTAATTATCAAATTTTACGGTTTTTTTTTGTTAATTATCAAGTTTTAAGTTATTTACCGTTTTTGTTAAACTAAGTTATTTACCGTTTTTGTTAATTATCAAATTTTACCCTTTTTTTGTTAATTAACTAGTTAAAAAATTCTCTCTCTCTCTCTCTGCTCTCTCTCTCTCTCTCTGCTCTCTCTCTCTCTGCTCTCTCTCTCTCTCTCTGCTCTCTCTCTCTGCTCTCTCTCTCTCTCTCTCTGCTCTCTCTCTCTGCTCTCTCTCTCTCTCTCTCTCTCTCTCTCGATCAACGCCAGCGAGGCCGGCCGCCGGCGAGGGCGGCGAGGCCGGCCGCCGGCGTTGAGGGCAGCGAGGCGGCGCGGTGGTGGGCGAGGGAGGCCGGCGGGCGGCGTACTAGGGCGAAAGGGGGCGGCGGGCGCCGTACGTGGGCGAGAGGGGCGGCGGGCGACGGCGGGCGGCGTCGAGGGCGCGGGCGACGGCGGGCGGCGTCGAGGGCGAGGTCGACGGCGGGCGGCGTCGAGGGCGAGGGCGGCAGGCCTTCGGCGCGGCAGAGAACGAGCGGAGAAATGGAGGCGACGGGTCGGGCGGTTGTATTTATAGCCCCCCCCCTTTAGTCGCGGTTGGGGAGGCGACCCGCGACTAAAGGGCCTTTAGTCGCGGTTGGGGAGGCGACCCGCGACTAAAGGAGAACCTTTAGTCGCGGTCGGGGAGGCGACCCGCGACTAAAGGGTAACCTTTAGTCGCGGTTGGGGAGGCGACCCGCGACTAAAGGACTTTTTTGGCGGGTTTTTCGTTCCCGCGCGCAACCACCTTTAGTCGCGGTTGGGCAGGCCAACCGCGACTAAAGGTATTTTCCAAATACTTTTTCTTTTTCAAAATCTTAAAAATACAAATAATATATCAAAAAATTCAGAAAAATAAAACTAATTCAATTCAAAATTCTAAAAATACAAATAATATATCAAAAAATTAAGAAAAATAAAACTAATTCAATTCAATATGTTAAAAATACAAATAATATATCAAAAAATTAAGAAAAATAGAACTAATTCAATTCAATATGTTAAAAATACAAATAATATATCAAAAAATTCAGAAAAAAAACTAATTCAATTCAAAATGTTAAAAATACAAATAATATATCAAAAAATTCAGAAAAATAAAACTAATTCAATTCAAAATTCTAAAAATACAAATAATATATCAAAAAATTCAGAAAAAAAAACTAATTCAATTCAAAATGTTAAAAATACAAATAATATATCAAAAAATTCAGAAAAATAAAACTAATTCAATTCAAAATTCTAAAAATACAAATAATATATCAAAAAATTCAGAAAAATAAAACTAATTCAATTCAAAATGTTAAAAATACAAATAATATATCAAAAAATTCAGAAAAATAAAACTAATTCAATTCAAAATAATATACCAGAGGCCGGTCGTCGGCTATGGTGGTACGGCCGGACTCTGCAGAGCGTCATGGACTACATCACTCCAAATTTCATGTATCATTCGAAAATGGACACCAAACACATCACGGGTAATATAATTCACATGATCCATTCAACAAAGTTTGGTACAATAAATTATTACACATCATTTCTTCCCTTGTGTCCCTGCTTGCTTACGATTGTGCCGTATCCATGGAGCATCCTCATCATTTAACTTAATGCTTGGGTCGGTGTTCACTTTGAAGGGCGGAATTTCAGCAAACATATTATAATCTTCTGACATGTCTGTCTTGTCCTCCACTCCCACGATGTTTCTTTTCCCTGAAAGAACAATGTGGCGCTTTGGATCATCGCATGATGTACTGATCGTTTTCTTATCTTTCCGTTTCCTCGGTTTGCTACTCATGTCCTTCACATAGAAAACCTGAGCGACATCTTTCGCTAGGACGAATGGTTCGTCAAGGTAACCAAGATTGTTGAAATCCACCATTGTCATTCCGTATTGCTGGTCCACCTTTACCCCACCTCCTGTTAGCTTGAACCATTTGCACCGGAACAAAGGGACCTTAAAGGAGGGTCCATAGTCAAGTTCCCATATCTCCTCTATGTAACCATAATATGTGACCTTTTGCCCATTCTCGGTTGCTGCATCAAAGCGGACACCACTGTTTTGGTTGGTGCTCTTTTTATCTTGGGCGATCGTGTAAAATGTATTCCCATTTATCTCGTACCCTTGGAAAGTCGTTATAGTCGAAGATGGTGTCTTGGCCAACATGTACAGCTGATCTACAACATCATTGTCATTCATTAAATGTTTTCTCAACCAACTGCCGAAAGTCTCCATGTGGGCCTTCCTAATCCAGGATTCAGGCTTCCCCGGGTTGTCCGAGCGTAAAATATTCTTGTGTTTCTCAAAGTACGGAGCCACCAAGCTGGAATTGGTCAGTACAGTGTGGTGTGCTTCAGTCAGAGAATGGCCGTCCATACATATCGTTGATTTCCTTCCGATCGTGCCTTTTCCACTTAGTCTCCCCTCGTGCCGCGATCGAGGAAGACCAATCGGCTTAAGGTCAGGAACAAAGTCAACACAAAACTCAATTACCTCCTCATTTCCATAGCCCTTGGCGATGCTTCCTTCTGGCCTAGCACGGTTACGAACATATTTCTTTAATACTCCCATGAACCTCTCGAAGGGGAACATATTGTGTAGAAATACAGGACCGAGAACGAAAATCTCTTCGACTAGGTGAACCAGGAGGTGCGTCATAATATTGAAGAAGGATGGCGGGAACACCAACTCGAAACTGACAAGACATTGGATCACATCGTTCTGTAACCGTGGTAGAACTTCTGGATTGATTACCTTCTGAGAGATTGCATTGAGGAATGCACATAGCTTCACAATGGCTACTCGAACATTTTCCGGCAGGAGCCCCCTCAAAGCAATCGGAAGCAATTGCGTCATAATCACGTGGCAGTCGTGAGACTTCAGGTTTTGGAACTTTTTCTCCGCCATGTTTATTATTCCCTTTATATTGGACGAGAATCCAGACGGGACCTTCATACTGCTCAGGCATTCAAAAAAGATGACCTTCTCTTCTTTGGTCAGAGCGTAGCTGGCACGACCTTGAAACCATTCCGGATGCCGGTCATCAGGGTCTTTCAAACGTTGCTGGTCCTGCCGTGCTTCCTTTGTATCATTTGTCTTCCCATACACGCCCAAGAAGCTTAGGAGGTTCACGCAAATATTCTTCGTAACGTGCATCACGTCGATTGCAGAGCGGACATCTAGGACTTTCCAATATTCTAGCTCCCAGAATATAGATTTCTTCTTCCACATGGCTGCGTGCCCGTCAGCTCCCTTCGGAACTGATTGTCCGCCAGGACCCTTTCCAAAGATGACTTTCAAATCCTTGACCATATCAAATACCTCAGCACCAGTGCGTTCCGCAGGCTTCGGCCGGTGATCTGCCTTGCCGTTGTAATGCTTGCCTTTCTTTCTTACTGGATGAATTTTCGGAAGAAATCGACGATGCCCAAGGTACACGTTCTTCTTACAATTTGGCAAATGTACACTTTCAGTCTCATGTAAGCAGTGCGTGCATGCATTGTATCCCTTATTTGACAGTCCCGAAAGGTTACTAAGAGCAGGCCAATCGTTGATGGTTACGAAAAGCAACGCTCGTAGGTCAAATTCCTCTTGTTTGTGCTCATCCCACACACGGACACCACCCCACAGCTGTAAAAGTTCATCAACTAATGGCCTTAGGTACACATCGATGTCGTTGCCGGGTTGCTTCGGACCTTGGATGAGCACTGGCATCATAATGAACTTCCGCTTCATGCACAACCAAGGAGGAAGGTTGTAGATGCATAGAGTCACGGGCCAGGTGCTATGGCTGGAGCTCTGCTCGCCAAAAGGATTCATGCCATCCGTACTTAGAGCAAATCTTATGTTCCTTGCGTCAGCTGCAAAATCTTTGAACCATCTGTCGATCTTTCTCCATTGCGTTCCATCTGCGGTGTGTCTCAACTCCCCGTCCGACTTACGGTCCTCTTTGTGCCATCGCAACAACTTGGCATGCTCTTTGTTCCTGAACAGACGTTTCAACCGTGGTATTATAGGAGCATACCACATCACCTTGGCGGGAACCCTCTTCCTGGGTTTCTGGCCCTCAACATCGTCACCAGGGTCATCGCCTCTGATCTTATAACGCAATGCAGTGCATACCGGGCATTCATTCAAATTCTCGTATTCACCGCGGTAGAGGATGCAGTCGTTGATGCATGCATGTATCTTCAGAACCTCTAAACCTAGAGGGCAGACAACCTTCTTTGCTTCGTACGTACTGGCGGGCAACTCGTTATCCTTTGGAAACATATTCTTCAACATTTTCAGCAAGTTTTCAAATGCCGAGTCAGCTACACCTGCCTCTGCCTTCCATTTCAGCAAATCCAGTGTGCAGCCCAGCTTTTTCAGACCATCATCGCATCCGGGGTACAGCGCCTTTCTGTGATCCTCTAACATGCGATCCAAATTCTCCCTCTCCTTTTCAGTTTCGCAGCGTCTCCGTGCATCAGCAATGGTCCGACCAAGATCATCAACGGGATCATCACGTGCCTCTTCTTCACCTTCCCCTTCACCTTCAGCATCCTCCATGAAAGTATCACCGAAATGAGCAAGATAGCTTTCATCGATGAAATCATCCCCTTCTTCATCTTCTTCCATTATAACCCCTCTTTCTCCATGCTTGGTCCAACAATTATAGCTTGGCATGAAACCGTGCCGAAGCAGATGCATGTGAACATCTCTTGAGGAAGAGTAACCCTTCTGATTCTTACAGATAACACATGGACAGATAACAAAACCCCCCTGCTTGTTCGCATTAGCCACTACGAGGAAATCTTTCAAACCCGTAGTGAACTCGCCGGAGAGTCGGTTACCGTACATCCATTGCCGATTCATCTGCATTATTATAATATAAAATATATAATTAACCATCATGCATTTGTTAAACTAACTAGCTACAAACAATATAAATTAAACAATGAACTGCACACATGCATATTTTATCAATGACACATCAAAGGTTCATCAAGTTGCTAACCGCGATCGAGGAGTGTGGCTCCAACACTTCATGTCATGTTTGTTTCATACTCTTGGGGCATTTCATCAAACACCTTATGTGCATAAGAGGAACCAAAAGCAAACCTAGCTACACCCACTTGTGAAGAGAATGGCTCCAAATGGCTAAGTGTTGGCTGCTGGATGGGTATATATAGGGGAGGGGCTTTAGTTGCGGTTGGCCTGGCAAACCGTGACTAAAGGTGCCCGAAGGCCTTTAGTCGCGGTTGTCCTGGCCAACCGCGACTAAAGACCCTCACGTGCGCCAGCTGGCCACCGAGCGCCCTGGGCCCAGGCCTTTGGTCGCGGTTCACCTCCAGAACCGCGACTAAAGGTCCCATTAGTCGCGGTTCCTACAGCTTCACGACTTATGGGGCTGGACGGAAGCCTGTTTTTCCACCAGTGAGTGTTACAATTGCTTTCACAAACTGCTCTTCATTTGCTGTATTTTGCAACTCAACAAGGCAGAGGCGTGCATCCTCAGTTGTACGTAATTGTTATCATGTGCTGCACCAGCTCTTCGTCAACCATTGACTAGACGCACTTCGCCATATGGGAGTCATTGAGAGCATGCTTCCAGCTATCTGCATCCCCATTGCAGATCTTGCATACATTGGATTCAGAAATATGTCGATGGAATCTGACTCCCTCCGTTGGTACAAAATTGTGTGATAATCGCCAAATAAAGTCAATGAGAGCATGAAGCAATACCTAGTGTTAGAAGGGATTGAGAGGGAGGATTGGCCCCGTAATATGATGGCTGTATTATTGAGCCTCAAGGGCGAGTATATATTGAGTACTCCCTCCGTCCGGAAATACTTGTCGGAGGAATGAATGTATCTAGACGTTTTAGTTCTAGATACATCCATTTTTATGCATTTCTCTGACAAGTATTTCAGGATGAAGGGAGTACAAGATTTGGAGGGCAAGATGCCTTTCCTGAAGATAAGGTAGGAGACGGATTACAAATTCTAGACTACCAAATACATGTATCCTAAATATATCTCTAACACCCCCCCCCCCCCCGCAGTCGTAGCTGTGAACAATAGGAGCGTCAAGGACGGTCAGACTAGAGGGAATAGAAGCCGATGGGCTGACATCCTCCTGCGGTCGTAGCGCAAGCGTCGCGGATGGTGTCGCGTTGCAGACGCGTTGACTGTAGAGGAAGTGAGTTGCTCAAGTGGCTGATAACCCTTTGAGCCGATGTCGAGGTAGCCAAGAGTGTAGGATGGTGTAGCCGTGCGAAGAACACCGTGGTCAATGTCGAGTCGGGGGTAGCCGGTGTTGAGGAAGTCGCCGTAGAGCCACGAGCGCAAGGAGGCGCCGAGTTAGTATGGGCGCAGTGGTGTCGAAGTAGTGATGCGCCCGGAAAAAGATGGTGTTGACGACGCGTCGCGCCGGGTTTGCCAAGCCCGGGGACACATCGACCACGGCATTCTTTACACGACAACCTCGACCACGGCTACACCACCCTACACTCTCGGCTACCTCGATATCGGCACAAAGGGCTATCATCCGCTTGAGCAAGTCGTCGGCTTCCTCTATAGTCAAAGCGTCTGCAATGCGACACCGTCCACGACGCTCCCGCTACGACTACGGGGGATGTCAGCCCGTCGGCTGATATTCTCTCCAGTCTGACCGTCCGCGACGCTTTTATTTTCTGCGACGCTACCGTTACGACTGCAAGGGATGTTAGAGATATATTTGGGTTACTTGTATTTGGTAGTCTAGAATTTACAATCCGTCTCTAACCCAAATATATCTCTAACACCTAGACGTGCCCCAGCAAGCCAGGTTTTTTTGTTTTTGTTTTTTAGTGGGAGCGAGCCAGTTTTTTTTTAGGGTATAGCGCTGGCCCTCTTCAACGGACCCACTTTCTCTTTTCTCGGGGATGAGAATGGACCCATATTTTTGTCTCTGGCCGGTCCAGCTCGACAAGCCCAGCCCATCATACGGCATACCAAGCCCATTCTTTCTTACCCGGCTTTCCTTCCTCCCTCTTCAGTTTTTTCGTTGCGGGACCTCGCTCTTCACACGGAACACTCATGCATTACTCGTGACCCTGGTTTGGCTGTTGGTGGGGTCCCTGCGTAGTGGCCCCTCCACATGACCACATGACGAGCCTGGGGAGCCCACCACGGTTCGGTGCTGGGGCCACTCATTCTGACAGCTACTACTGTCCCATCTCCCGTCCTGTGCATGCTATGCTAACTACACCACTCAATGGCACATTGACACTAGTTTGTAGGGCCGCCCAATACAGAATTTTTTTTGCTGACCCAAATGATTGTAGAGAGCGGATACATGTACGTGCACGTAAAATTCGAAACTAAAATGGTGTGATTTTCTGCTATATTTATTTTTCAGAAAAAATTATGATCTAGGAGTACTAATTAATAATGGACTGTGCTAACCACCAGTCGACTGGTGGTTAGCAACAGATCCGGACGAGTTGCATGCATCCAGTCGATCGATCCTCCTGTTCGTCTGCGTCGTTCTAGCTTGCATGCATGCATCTTCACCTTATTTATTTTTTCTGTGCGTGTCCACTCCACTAGCAGTTAATTAGAGTTGCTAATCATATACATGCAGAAAAAACAAAAATGATGATGTCATCAAAGATTTTTCTCAATGCGAAAATTTAAAATGTTTTGTAGCACAAATCGTCGCTCCGATTAAAAAACTGTTTTCACGTAAAAGATTCGTAGCGACGAGATCTTTGAAACTAGATCCCATGTTGATATGTTTCGATGACTTTTTTTTGGGGTCAGAAGTTACCACGTGTTCTACACAATTTATCATATCTATGGTGCCTAAGTTATCATGTTGTTTACACAGAAATTACCGGGGCATGAAAAAGTTTCTCCAACCTTCTATTCACAAGCACATGCGTGCATGCATTAGAAGAAAATTTTCATGTCATCCTAGTTCTCCTTGTTCAAAACTTCAAAATGTTTTATAGCTCAAATCGTCGGTCCAATCAAAAAGTCGATTTCACATAAAGTATCTATCACGACGAGACCTTCAAAACTAGATCTCATGTTGATATGTTTTGACAGACTTTTTTCATGCAAAAACTTATCAGGCCCGGGCTAAGTAAGTTATCAGATCTGATGTGTGTCTATTATCATGTTATTTACACATGAGTAACCGTGATACAGTTTCAACAGCTATTTTTTTGGACAACGCGGTGTTTGTGCGTGAGTTACCATGCCCGCGGTCCGTATATTACCATGTTATTTACGCATAAGTTATCAAGGTTATGTTTTCAAACAATTGCCTCCCCCCGCCATCAAAGTTATCACGGGTGTTTGCACATGATTTATCAAGTTTACGGTGCGTATATTATCATGGTATTTATATGGAAGTTATCAGGAGGGGTTATGTTTTCAAACAACTTCATCCCCTCCCAACACCCCGGACCGTAAGTTACTGTGGTATTTATGCGTAAGTTATCACGTATACGGTGCATACTATACCATGCTATTTGACGGAAGTTGTCGGTGATGTTTTTAAACACCTCCTCCCCCGGGTCAAAGGTATCACGGTATTTGCGCATGAGTTATCAGGTTTATGTTGTGTAAATTATCATGCTAATTACGTAGAAGCTATCGGGTGATGTCTTCAACTTTTTCTCCCTGTCAAAGTTATCACGATGTTTGCGCATGAGTTATCATGTCTGTGGTGTGTAAAATATCATGCTATTTACGCATAAGCTACCGGGGGTGCATTATACCATATGTAGGCTGATACCTACAAAAATTAACCATGTTGATAACTATAGTACATCTAGCCCGATAACTGCATAGTAAGCATGTTAATAACTATAGTAGATATTGCCCGATAACTATAGTAGATCTTGCCCGATAAACTACAAAATAACCATGTTGATAACTATAGTATATCTAACCCGATAACTACAAAATAACCATGTTGGTAACTATAGCGCATAGTAACTATGTTGTGAGATGGTGGATCTTGCCACTCTTCAAAATTGATGCAGAAGAGGATGGGCGTTGGACATTCCTAATCTACTCAACTCCTCCCAAATCAAGTACACGCTGAAGCATGTTTTCAGAATTGATTGAACATTGTTTTTCTTGATCTAAGATTATTTCTTACGAATCCTCATCATCGCCTGCTTATGAAAATATAAAAAAACAAATGTTCAATAAAAATTTCTCCCGAATGAAAGTAACCTCAGTGCTTGCATGTAATTTGTGACTATGTCAAGTAAATTACCATGTGATTTACATCAAAATTAGCGCAGGTATGTTTCAACAATTTGTTTGGATCAACATTTGTGTAGGTACAAAGTCTCGATAAGGTGGATCCTTCGCTCTGTTTATTAGCAACCAGGATCAACTCTGAATGGCAAAGGAAATTTGTCGTCTGTGTAGCGTACAAATTAGAAAACTAGTTCAAAAATGTGTCAAAGGGTGTGCTAGCGTAGTGGCTAGTGTCTCTTTGTATCATGAACTGGTCCAGAGTTCGAATCCTGTTTACAATGTAATTTTTTGGCTTAAAAAAAGTGCAACAATGAGAGAGAAAATGGGTAACGCCGAAAAATCACGGCAACCTCCCATTAAAAACCCCTGCTAAAATCGCGGCGACCGGCGACCTCCCACAAAACGTGAAACGGCAACCTTCCAGTAAAACGTGGCCAACGCCCAGCTGTCCCGCCGCGCAAATCGCTACCTAAAATAATAGCCAGGCGATCACGATCCAACGGCTCCGACATCGTCCGGATCTGTTGCAAAAATTCGGACAGCAGGAATATAGCTTTCTTGATTAATAATTATGGCACTACAAAAAAACATCAGAAGTAACAAAAAATACATCCAGGACTGTAGACCGCATAGCGACACCTACAATCACTGAAGCGAGTTAAAAGGTGTGCCGCCGTCATCAACACTCTTTTATTGGGGTCGAACAAATTTTGTTGTAGTAGACAGTTAGGAAGTCATGTGCTAAGATCCCACATGACTAGCGCACCAAAACAACCGCCCCCAATAAAGAGACCTATAGATCAGAAGTACCCAATCTATAGACACATGAACGCAGATGAACGAAGACCGGATCCAAATAGATATACGAAAAATAAACACTGACCGAATCCTGTCAGATTCATCGAAGATACACCTCCACATGCCGCTAAGCGCATCGCTGGGAGAACGAGGGCTATAAGAGAACCATATTCCATCTTCATGGAGCCCCCACCGCCGTCTCGCCTTCCCAAACAGGACACAAACCATAAATAGACAGAAAAGCCCCTAGAAACGGAGCAGAAACTCTCCCACCGGCAAGGTCCGGGCTCCACCGGCCATAGAAGATGATGCAGACTTGCATCGGCGCTGGCAGGAAGCCATGAATCCCTAATCGCCTCGATCGCGAGAGGCACATGGGTGAAGGAGTACATGACGCATTTCTGCCATACGTTCAAGTCGAGATCACATGGATCCGGGTTCGGACTGTGATTTTAGGGTTGTTCAATGCCAGACTTCTCACGACATGTGATAGATTTTTTTTCCTTCTAAGGTAAAAACAGGTTATACAAATGCTAGAACTAAAGTTGATTAGTCTTACATGCATATGACCAATCCCATTCACAAATATGGCGAACAAACTCACTCAAGTTGAGAATACATAATGCGAAATGAAATAAAGATTGAACCCAAACTAATGATATATGAGGTCATTAAACTGCGAAGACCATCAAGTGAACATCCAACTGATACAACACTTTTTTTAGTGGAATTGATACAACACATATGGCGGTGTTAACTAGCAAACTGACTTCACCACACCACGATAAAGTAAACAAAGATGGCGAACAAACTCAATGAAGATGGAAATGCATAAGGCGTAATCAAATCAAGATTGAAGCCTCATTAGCTACGCCAATCGATCTAAACCCGTGCCGCTTTCTCGTTGTTCAAGGGAGACCAAACACATGCACATACATAAAACAAATGATAACGAAATGCCCTAATTAAGCAAGGAGTAGTGCCTATTTGAGGAAGCTATAATCCAGGGGCGCGCGTGTAACAGTGGCTCGTGGTGCACGGAAGAGTCACCGCGTGTTTCACCCCTCCCCAACTTAGGCAGATGGACCCCACCAGTCAGAAGAACTATCAACCCGTCATCAATCTAAGGTTAGTACTATATGTGACGTCATGTCTGAGAAGCATCCTTTTTAAAGAGCAAAACCTAGCCTCAATTGCGGTGAATGAGTGTAATTTGCCCCACAATGAGATTGGATGAGATATATTTTCCCTTCTGAGGTAAAACATACTTTACATCAACGCCTTAACCATAATTTATTACAGTCTTACTACATGCATCATAGCGAAAACAGAAGGAAAAGCACCGCGTCACTTCTAGCTATTTGTGTTGACCCGGCCTTGAGCAAAAAAATATTGCAATGTTTCTTAATTGTGTGCATTTGCACCGCGAGCCATCATGCCAAAAAGAACAATTTCGTATAAACAAGTAAATGGAATAAGAACATTAAATGAAATCCTCTTTCTTTTTCCCGTACAACCTTGTAATTTTACCGCTAAAACGGATGATTCTCACAAAGCTATAGCTATATGCAAATGACCATTAAACAACATCTTTTTCACGATGATGGGTGAGATCTATATCGAACCGCGAAAACCACCGAACCAAACATCCAACAAACACGACGCACATGAGAGCGTTAACCAACCTCATCGCACCACCACAAGACAAACATACCATATGGCAAACCAAACAAACCCAAGTTGGAATACACAATGCGCAACCAAATCAAGACGGAGGGCTAATTGAACCCTCGCCACTTTCTTGGAGTTCTAGGTAGACCAAAAGCCCACCCAACACATAGTACAAGCATAAACAAATGAGATCGGCGGTCGAAATGCCCTAATTAAGCAAGGGGCAGTGGCCTATTTGGGGAAGCTAAGCCAGGGGTTAACAATGGCTCATGGTGCACGGAAGAGACCATGCCTCCTGTCTCACATCTCCCCAGAAAACGCCTCCGGCTCTTAATCTGACCCCTAACCCTCCATGAAGCCTGCGTTCAAAGTTCAAACCACAACCGAAGCCAATTTTTTATAACATAAATGAACCGCAAGCCAGTAGTTTATTGGAGAGTTTTATATGTGTTACTATGAAATATAGATGGTCTGCATCGTTGAGAGCCATATGCAGAGAAAACAAACACAAGGTCAAACGCCAAAACGTGCCGGAAATTTTGGTTGGTTGCTTGCGTATCTTTTTCTTCTTCTTATTAATACCCCGAGTACTACTTAGTTGTGGTCTGTGGTCTGAATCATACGAGTTTCCTATGCATAATGTATTGGAATATGAGAGCATCCTATGAAAGCAATCATTTGTGGTCCAAGAGAATACCGTTTTGTGTACTTTGTTCCCTTGTTGTAGAGAGAAAACAACCCATCAAACAACCCACCAAGCAACCATATATCTTACTTGATCTATTCCATCATCCCGTCCGATAAAATTGGAACTGCAAAGAACAACCCGCGGAACAAGTTCTTCGACAATCGACGTCTCTTTCTTGCTAACACCATTCTTATATTTTCCTCCAATTCAATAAAATTGAAACGATACAGAGAGGAACCCGCGGAACAGTTCTTCGGCGGTTTGCGTCGCTTTCTTTGCCTCCTTCCACAGCATTCCCCCCCTGTCCACGCCGCGCCTATTTGCGTACATCTGTGCCTGTATGATTGGCCAAGGTGCCAAAGGGAGGCATAAAAAGATTGTTGTTGCGTCGCTTGAAATCAAAGCTAGGCCGTTGTTGAATTGTTACCCTTTCCATGAAAAAATATTCTTTCTTGGGCTGCAGATCTTGACATCTCTATGATGAGCTAGCCAAGCTAGCTAGCTAGCTTGCTCATGGTCAGATTCAGACGGAGGCTCCTCCCCTCCCCTGTTTCGGCCGTACTTCCGCTGGGTTTTTCTATGGCTCCTGCTCCTGCTTTCGTGGCGATCTCATCTGGTCATGTTGTGCAGTCAAGCAAGCATCTGCCATGAATAATGAGATTAAACAAATGACAAGACTAGGAGAAGAATATGCCAGCTCTCTTCTGATGCTAATTGAGCTGTACTAGTTATGAGTAAATTATGGTGAGGTACTCTCAGGAGATTGGAAAAAAACTATGTGGACTCAGGAGACCAATTCAAGTCAAGAATGGCATGAAATTAATACTACCAGCACTTCAATTTTTATATCTCCCTTGGTAAGCAAATTGATGAAATTGGCTTGCCTAAGTGTTGACCTTGAACTAGATGTTCTTCACTTTTTTTTTCTTCTCCACATCTCTTATGGGGAGAAATTTATGCTCGGCGTATGCACCAATAACAACTAGGGATGAACACAACCACTCGTTCTCTCCCTTCGCTTTCCAGAAGGAGAAAGAGATGCCACTCGTGGGGATCCTGTGAATTAAGCATGCAAAGTGAAGGCGCAAGATGTAATTTTCAGAATCTAGTCACTTGCAAACTGCAAAGCACTTTGTGTGGCAGCGACGCAATCAAAACCTCGGCGCAGAACTGCACCCCTTTCAAGGCCTTAATTTCAACACATGCTCCAACCAAAGACAAGTAGATTAGAATCAGCTGTTAGTCGAAGTTATGCCGGCCAGATCGATGTGAATTCTAGCAAAGGAAATCCAAGAAGAGGGCCAAAAGTTTCCTCTTTCATGTGATGAGCATGGAAGAAAACAAAAAGACTAGTCCATGAGGGCATCTCCATAGCAGATCCGTAAACCTCTGGTAACCGTCCAACCGCAAAAGTCATCCAACATCGACCTGTATCGGTCCATGGGACGGTCTGAACGTGATTTCTTTCGCAAACCGGAGACAAAAATGGGGGAGGTTTGTGGGAGTCCGGACCGCTCCCAAGTACGCTTCTGACTGCCCCGGCCCACCAAAAACCCGTCACCCACCCCTCCGCATTTTCCTTCCGATGAACGCGCCGCTTACAGCGCCGCATTCATGCGGCCCAGAGCACGCAGAGGCCGGCATTAACGTCGTGATGTGACCGGAGGGAGGGAGGGCGGCGTTGACCGACGCGGCCTCTCGACAGCTGCCAATTCCATGCGGATGCAGGTTCCCGAGGAACCAACTCCGGCAGCTGCGCCGCATTGAAGCGGCTGACCGGCCCTTTGCATGGCCTGGCTGCGGCTATTTAAACCACGCTCCGGCACCGTCCACATCGCATCCTCCTCCGTCCTCCTCTTCCTCCTCATCCATCTCCCTCCACATCTCCGACGATGGGCATGTCCTGGGCGTCAGTGCCGGCAGGCGGTTCTGGTGCGGGATCTGGCGGCTCGTGGAGACGCCGCCCTCGAACTCCGGGGCCGTCGTCCTCATCAGCTGGCGGCAACTCAACGCGGGCGGAGATAGTCATCTCCTCCGGCGACGAGGAGCACCAGCGGCCGCCGAAGCCATAGTCCGCGGCAGCGGTGCCGGGCCAGGTCTACACCGGCACCAACATGGAGTTTGAGGAGCAGATGGAGTTGATGCTCCATCGCTCCGTCGTCCACACCAACGGCCCAGCTCCACCACTGGGGGCGCTCCTCCCCGTGAAGCCGGAGCTGACATCCAATCCACACTCTCCGCCATCACACAGCCCCGACGCATCGTGAAGGAGGAGCGCTGCTCGCCGCCGCCTCAGCGCTTCGTCAAGGAGGAGCGCCGCTCGCCGCTACCTCGACGCGTCGTCAAGGAGGAGCGCCACTCACCGCAGCCGCCCCTGCCTAAGGTGCACGGGTGCATTTTGCACTACCTCCGAGGCGGCTCCTCGTCGTTGTCCCGGAGCGCCATGACGGTGCAGGAGTACGCCGACCGGGAGCAGCGCCAGCGAGACAGGCGCCATGTCGCACGCCGATCCCAGTTTGCGGGCCCAACGTCCCGCTGCCACACATCGCGGCAGACCTAGACCTGGCGTACACCTGGGCCCTGAATCGCTCTGTGACGACGTCGGAGATGGCCAAGCGTCGTCATCGCCGCCTTGATGGGGAGATGGCTAGGTACGGCAAGGAATGGTCCATCACCGAGATCGGCTGCGCCGCTAAGGACGACGCCTCCAACGACCGCCACCCTCTCCCCCAACCCACGTCCTCGGTGATGATCATCCGCGAGCGTCAGGCAGCCGCCGGAAAGCCCTGCTGCGGCGCCACCACCTTCCGCCGCCCCAAGCCCGACTCCGATGACTCCAACGGCGGGTCGGGAAACGATGACACAAGAGGAACCGCCGGCTAGCCTGCCATGGCCTACGAGGTCACCATGAAGTATAGGATAGCTTAGGGTTTTAATTTTAAGTTTTTAGTTCACCAGACAAAATATCGTCCGATTTCATGTATAAATTATCCTACTTGCAATGGAATCCGCTGCGTTTATATCAAAATTCGTTCTGTTTCATCGAATATCATCCAGTTGGTCCGAGTTGTTGTGAAAATGTATGCGGCTACGGTTGGATGGCTGCCTTCCGCATCCGTATCCGCGAACGGATGCGCGAGGTTTTTCGGGTTGCCATTGGATATGCCCTAAAGACATCCAAGATGCGCCTCTGATTGTTCTCTTGCATGTGTCTTTATGTTGGACAAAATATTAAAATAGCAGTTTGCAACTATCTCTACAAAAAATCTGTAAATTATACCTGCACACATAACCAACGTAACAAGATTGTTAGTACTTTCGCAGTAAAAACCACACATGTTTAACGCCATGCACATAAACCGGGGTATGTAGTAGCTTGCAAGTGTACTTCTAGGACTTCTTTCAAAGCAGCAAAAAAACTGATGCTCCACGATGGAGGTAAACATGAAGTGTTAAAGATTAGACCAATTCATCAGATGGTGTGAACCAGCAACAACTTTAATTTTTTGCCGACGTTAATTGACTAAGGCAATCGATCGAGGTCGACAAGTAAACCAGGTAGAAGCAAACAAGAGTGACACCAGTTGCTGCGAGCTACATGTAGTAGAAGAAGAAGAAGAAAGCAACGTGTTAATTTGCAGTTGCATTCCACACCATAAAACAATGACCGCCCAACGCCTCGTCGACGAGCAAACTAATCGTGCACACGCTTTACCAAACGCCTGATGGCAACATCAGAACGTGCCCGCCTTCCCCAGTCGCCATTGCTATGCTAACTGGCCTAAGCTAGGTGGTGGCTACATGTCAACGGCGACCAATCATGGCCACAAAGTACAGCAATGCCACAACCCCACCACTTGCAACTCCCAAGCCCTCCCCAACTAAACTCCATAACTTAAGCACCCAAATCAGAATGCCTTAGGAGTCAATGAGTGATTGTTACTTACCATCATTTGTTTATAGTTAACTAAGCACATTGCTAACTAATGAGCTTATCGACAAGCGGGTTTAAGAAGATTATTTAGGCGAGTCGCTGACATTCTTACCCCACACACGCACACAACCCTTTTTGACTTCTTGAGCCTGAATCGGCATATTCGATGTTTGCCCTCGACGTCGTCTCATACGCGGAAGGCGTTTATTTAGTTTAAGCGTTTTGTTTACATTTGCCCTTGCTTTTGTCATAACCGATAAACCGAATAGATTTTCCTCTATACTGATTTGCTGCTCAAACATGATTCTCATGTCTCTCTAATATGTGTGTCCGCCGAGGGAGACAGTCACAGAGAGGAGGACAAATGGCCGTAATCCAAGTGCCAAAATATGTACAATGGTTATTGTATGAGAGATTAACTAAAAAACACCACAATTGCAGCCAAATTCACATAAAACCACCACGTTACATATGTTTTCACAAAAGAACTCCCACTCAACATTACCGTTTGCATAAATCACTGATGCCTCTCTAAAACGCCCGCTGACGCGGATTCTGACCCGTGGGGCCGGCTTGGCATGGGGTGACGACACGATCCAACTAGATAGTACCCGCTTCTTCTCATAAATTAGTGTGCATTAGTTTTCTCAAGAGTCAAGCTTCACAAACTTTGTCCAAGTTAATAAAGAAAAATATATCCATGATGAGTAAAGTGGTATATGTTTGATATTCTAGATGTTCTTCATTTTCTCTATAAACTTGATCAAAGCTTACAAACTTTAACTTAAAAAAAACCTAATAAGCACTATAAGATGGATGGATTAGCAAACATGAAAGCACATATACAACCAATCCTCTCAAATTGACCGCTGGCCGGACATGAGGGAGAAGAAAAAAGCTGACTCAATCAGACCCCTCACTTTGCCCTCATATGTCTGTAAACCCTCACACTCAGCCCATATATGGAGGCAATATGCGTACCGCCCAGACGTGTCTAGTCAGTTGCCACATATATGATTTTGTCCACTGCGGA
The DNA here is from genome assembly GCF_018294505.1 of Triticum aestivum. NCBI lineage: Eukaryota > Viridiplantae > Streptophyta > Magnoliopsida > Poales > Poaceae > Triticum > Triticum aestivum. Next base: position 50,457,943 of record NC_057801.1, on the reverse strand, counting down.
CCACCTTCTCATTATTTTCGTCTCTCCTCATCTCCACCAATCACATGCATGTGACTGAAAATATAAAGATGAAAGTGGGCCATGGTTGCATGCACGGACAAATAGGAGCAAAAAACGAACACGTTCGAATGCTGACCAGACACGTCCGTGGATGTTTGAGGAGTCGAATTTGAACAGTGAGGGTGTAGATGCTCTAAGATTATTAGTCTTATTTTTTTGCATGAATATGAAAACCAATGTAAAAGAAAAAGTAAAATTCATCAGTAGTACCTCAACTTGTGTCGCGCGGTCACTTTGGCCACTGTACACAAGAACTCACGCAATACGGTCAGTATGTATGGTGAATAGTGAAAATATGGTCACTGTGCGCCGTAGACCGCTCGTATGCCGCCTGTTGACCACCTGTTGGCCGTCCGGCTCCCAGTCCGCGTGCCAGGTGTCGCGAGGAGGAGCGACCCGATGGCGTATTTGCAACAACACCCCCCACGTTGCCGGACAGATACCCGAAGTCATCCCACGTCTCCACCTCCCCTGTCTCTCCACCTCCCCTGTTCGAGCCGATCAAACCGACGGAGAAGGTGACAGAGGCGTGTGCGGCGTGGTGCGGCATGGTCGCCACTGTGTTCCGACGTCGTGGTCGGAGCAGCGGGCGCGGAGGGGTTTCTTCTCGCGGTGGTGAAGAGGAGGCGCCGCCGCTATGTCTCCTGTTCGTCACCTCGACGGTGCCCCTGCCCCCGTTTACCGTAAGTGATGAATCCTGTTGTAAATCTCCTTCTTTCTCTTCCATTCTTGTTTGATAGGGTTGTCATTGTGTTCGCCTATGATATGTGGTAGTATTTGTCGCGTGTATGGCGATTTAGGTTTAGGGGTTTTCAAACCCAATGTTTCTGATAGGGTTTCTGATAGGGTTTTAGGTTCTTGTTGAACGGGACAATTTTCATCGATTCCACATGAAATAGGCTTAGGTTTCTGGCAGTTGTACCCGTATGTGCACCTTTCTTGGAATAGGAATAGGTTTGGAGCTCTGGTTTATGGAGGAAATTGGGGATTTCTGGTGTTGTCCTGTTCAAAAAGGCCATTTTTGGTCAATTTTAATGTGATCATTTATGATTTGTTTTTGCAGGAGCAAGAAGTGAGAAGTTTTCTGTGCAGTTTCATCATGGTGGTTTTTTCATGGGTGAAGGAAGCAATAGGGCTTATGTTGATGGACATCAAGTTTGGTATGACAGTTTGGATAAGCTCACCTGGTCTCCAATAATGGTGGAACATCTAGTAGAAGAGATTGGTTGAGAGATGGCAGGCAGGTTGAAGGCATATTATCAAATCCCAGTACTTAACATTACTCAAAATTCTTTGAGACTTATCATATCTGAGGAAGATACTGATCAAATGATGGTGTTTTTGTCTATTGGGCATCATTTCTTCAGTATTTATCTTGATCATGATGACACCTTGATTACTAAGAAAGTTGTTGATGATGCAGTCCAATTTCCAAGGGCTGAACTTCCACCAGTGTTTAGCCCTTCAAAAGATGGTACTAATCCTCATAGTAGCAAGCCTGGAAATTCAGAAGAAGACTGCCCTATGCCAATTCAGGTTGTGTATCCAAAGAATGTGCTAGACAGGGAAGAAGATGGCAATCCATTCATGTTTGTAAGAAGGCAGTTCACATTTGGTGAAGGAGCAAAGGAGAATGCACAGCAACATGAAGATGTACATCAACATGATGATCAGAGCATGTAGGGCAAGAAGGTGAAGCAGGGCCACATGAAGATGCAGGGCAAGTACATCAACAAAGAGAAGCAGAGCAACATGAAGTAGATGAAGATGCAGAAGCACATCAATTGAGAAGCACCAGAGCAAAGAAGAGATGTTTTGAAGGCAATGTAGGAACAGATAGTGACTCAGATGACAGTGACTTTGATCCTGGTGACATGGTAGATAGTGACTTTGAAATCAGTGATGATGATGATGACCTTTATTCTGACAATGTGGATGAGGATGAACCAGTTCAGAGGAAGGAGAAGGTGAAGCAGAAAACAACAACAAAAGATAAAGGAGTTGTATGGGAAGGGGAGGAAGAAAACATGTCAGATTATGAATCTGAAGGTGAAGATCTTTGGGCACCTGATTCAGATGATGAAACACAAACCAAATTTAGAGCATTTAGAAAGGAGGATTTGACTTGTCCAAAATTTTATGTTGGACAAGTGTTTGAAAATGTTGATTTGCTTAGGAAAGCAATTAAGGAATACAGCTGCAAAAACAGAGTTGATGTCAAGTTACCAGTGAATGACAGGAAGAGAGTCAAAGCAGTTTGTGATGATGATTGTACCTGGTATTTGTGGGCTTCTTATGACAGCAGAACCAAATGTTTCATGGTAAAGAAAATGTTGAAGAACATAGTTGCTGCAAAAAATGGAAAATCAAGGCTTTCATAACATCTTTTCTAGCCAGGAAGTACCTTGAGAGTTTCAGGGCTGATCAGGATATGAATCTTAGAAACTTCTCAAGGGTTGTTCAAAAGGAATGACACATGACACCAACTAGGTCCAAGCTTCAGAGGGAAAGAAGGTTGGCTATGAAAATAATTCATGGAGATGAAGAAGGGCAGTACAAGATGTTGTGGGATTATGGACATGAGATAAAGAGAAGTAATCCTGGTAGCTCATTTTTGCTTGCACTAGATAATCAAGCTAGGTTCAACAAAGCCTACATGTGCCTTGATGCATGGAAGAGAGGCTACCTTCAAGGTTGCAGGCTTATGATCTTCATAGATGGCTGCCATACTAAAACAAGATACAGAGGAAAGTTGCTGGTTGCAGTAGGAATAGATCGAAATAATTGCACATTCCCCATAGCAAATAGGTGTTGTGGAAGTGGAGGACAAGCCTAACTGGGTTTGGTTTCTTGAGAAGCTGAAGAGTGATCTTGGTATTATCAACACATCCCCATGGACAGTAATGTCTGACAAGCAGAAGGTATATGCAACCACATTGTCTGATGGTCTAATTAGATTAGTGTACTTGAGTACATTTGTTTAACACTTTCTGTATTGGTCTATGTTGTTTTGTAGGGTCTGATAAATGTTGTGACTGAAGTATTCCCTCAGTCAGAACATATGTTCTGTGTCAGGCATATGTGGAAGAATTTCCAACAGCTGTACAAAGGTGATGCTTTGAAGAACCAATTGTGGAAGATAGCTAGGAGCACAACAGTTATTAAGTATGAGCAGTACATGCTTGAGATGAAGGTTCTGACTGAGAGTGCATACAAATGGTTGAAAGAGTTGGAGCCAAACACTTGGGTGAGGGCTTTCCAAAGTGACATACCTAAGTGTGACATTCTGCTCAAGAATTTATGTGAGGTGTTCAACAAGTAAGTTCCAATGCTTTCCTCTCACTCTTTTTAACATAAGATGCAATGCTTTCCTATCATTGTTGTCAACATAACATGCGATGCTTGTGCAGTTATATCTTGGAGGCAAGAGAATTGCCAATTCTTTCAATGTTTGAGAGGATTAAGCAATAGTGGACTGCAAGGCACTACACCAAGCATTGTGAGGGTGAGAAGATGCAAGGAGTAATGTGCCCTAAGATCAAGAAACTGGTTGACAAGCTGACAGAGCTGGCCAACACATGCTATGTGTATGAATCAGGAGATGGAGTGTTTCAAGTGGTGGATAGAGGAACATATTACATAGTAGACTGGCACAGCAAGTCCTGCAGCTGTATGAGATGGCAAAAAAGTGGAGTGACTTGCATACATGTTATAGCATGTTGTAGGAATGAGAGAGTAGATCCACTAACCTTAGTGGATCAATGCTACTCAGTGTCCATGTTCAAGAAGGCTTATGGCAACATCATCTAGCCTTGCAAGGACATCACTGAGTGGGAGAAGATGAATGGGCCTGAAATTAATCCACCAGACTACCAGAAGCATGTTGGAAGGCCTTGCAAAAGGAGAAGGAAGGGACCAGAAGATATTATTTGTAGTAATGGAGGCAGGAGGATGTCAAGGCATGGTGTCATCATGCATTGTAGTTACTGTGGTGAGCCTGACCACAATATCAAGGAATGCAAATATATGAAAACTAGTCTACCACCTCCCAATGCACAAGCTCCTCCACCCCAACATGATGACAATTCGGAAACTTCACAAGCTAACATGGAGCAACAACCACCTCCAGAAGAAGCCCAGGCAACTGTCTTTTTCTTGTACATAACCTCTAGCAGATCTTATGGACCAGCAGACTCTAACAAGCTTTTTGTTTGATGAGCAGCAGGCCAACACAAGTGCAGAGACCAGTACAGTAGTGGAAGATCTTATGGTGGATCACATGCTTCAACAGGTAATTTAAACATGAGTACTCTTGCTCACTTGCTCTGTTTCAGTCATGCTTTAGTGACATAGTTAGTTTCCATTTGTTGACACTTGACATGTTTATGTACAGAGGCCTTTGCCTGGAGTGCTTCAGCACACACCAATCCCAGAATCAACATTCTTAACAAATGCACAAGCAATGCTTAACCAGGCCCAGACAAGCACTAACACAATCAGGCAGGGAGAGCTAGCTAAGAAAATGATGGCCATGAAGCAGCAAAGAGAGAATGAACTTGAAGACAGGAAGCAAGCTATACTAGGGGCAAGGATAGAAGCAGAGTTGAAGAAAGCAAAAGAGGCTGCTAGAAGAAGGCATGAGAAAGCAGAAAAGAAGGCTAGAGAAGCTGAGAAGAAGAGAGAGGCAGCTGCACAGAAGAAGGAATCAATGGCAATCCTGAGGCAGGCAAGAGCAGAGACAAGGCAGCTAATAGTGGAGACACAAAGAGAGCTTTCTGCTGAGAGGAAGGAGAAACTGGTTGCTGAGAAGAAGGCACAAAAGGAGGCTACTGCTGCAAGGAAACTAGATGAGAAGAAAGCCATTGCTGCAGAGAAGGAAGCAGAGAGACAAGCACTCCTAGCAAAGAAGCAGGAAGAGAAACAAGCCCTTTCTGCAAAGAAAGAAGCAGAGAGACAATCCCTTGCAGCAAAGAAGGAGCCGTTGAGGAAACAAGCACAAAAAGGGCACCAAACATGGAGGAAGCTGGGCATGTGCCACAAAGATCAAGCATGTTTGACATCTTTAGATGATCTATGAGACTGTTTGTCTTGTTTAGCAAGAGTACTCTTTCAGCAATGTAAAATATGAATGTGTTTCCCTTTCTTGTTATCTCAAGATCTTATGGTATGATGATGCACTATAGAATCTATATTTTGGTATGAAAACTGTCTTGTCTGTCTACCCATTCTTGTCATTCTATTGTTGATGTCAATACTGCTTCCACATTACATTCTTGTTGCCATTCTTTTCATTTCATAAAGATGATATGAAACAGTACCCATTCTTGCTGCTTCCACATTACAATTATCATGTCAGAAAGATAACAGAATACAAAGACAATGTTTCCATTAAAGATAGATAGATAGATCACTTCATACATTTCTGGCCTTGACAACCATAACATTTGATAAAGCCAAACTGACTTCATAGCCATGTCCTAACATTAAACTACTGAAAGTACTAAACATGCTAAACTACTGAAGCTGGTCTTCACTTCTCCACTACCAAAATGAGCACTTGTCTTCATCACTTCTTCTTCTTCTTCTATAGTACTCCTTCATCACTTCTTCTGTTGCAGAGAGCACTTGTCCTCACTTCTTCATCAACAGAAGAACACAGAGGGCACACAACAACATCACACTACCTAACAGAAGCTTCAGCAGCACCAAGATCTCTGCACCTAATCCAATCAATGCACTTTCTTGGTGCATGCTCATGTTCTGCTGCAGAGAGCCAGGCCTTGCCAAAGCAGCTCTACTATTTTGCCAGTTGAGCTGCAATCCTTCTCCTTTCATTCATAGCACTAATGAAGTCTTCCCTCCTCTCCTCTGTTGCTCCAACGGCATCCACAACTTGGTTCCCAACCAAGAAATGAGCATCCACTAGGTACGCAACATATTCCATCTCCCAAAACCAGAAATCACACCCAGTAGGCTGCAAACCAATAGCAAAAAAGTGAACGAGAGGGGAAAACTGCTGCCAAGAACAGAATCAACTCAAGTTACTTACGGCGTGATTGGGACATCTGTAGAACACCCGGCCCTCATGATCCTCTGTGTTCGAAACATAGTACCTCACCGTCGCCTGGCAGTGAGGACATGGGATGAGTGGCACCACCACTGTCCTGCCGCGGAAACCTGACCGGGCAGAACTAGTAGAAGACATGGCGAAGTCGTTGTCGGCGGCGAGGGCAGGATGGGTGCGCGGCGGCAAGAACTAGGGATTTGGAGGGGGAGAATTGGGGATTTTTATCTAAACGGCCTTTTTTTCAAAAACGCCCTCCCGGAAAAGGACACTTTAACATAAATCCTCTGCCCGTATTGCGTGAGTTCTTGTGTACAGTGATCAAAATGACCGCGCGGCGCAAGTTCAGGTACCGCTGATGAATTCTACTCTAAAAGAAAATGGTGTATTTAATGAGATGAAAAAAAACGAGTCCAATGAGGTGAAAGTTTTGGGGGGCAGGTAGCAGTAGCAGGAGAGCGGCGGCAGGCGGTAGTGGGGGTGAAAAGGTGGGAAGCCAAGAGCGATTCCAAGTGTGCATGTGTGAGTGTGAGTGTGAGCGCGCACGGACAAATATGCTGCCGCCGCTGCTATTTGCCTTGCCTCCCTTTCCTATACGGGTATATATACGCCAGGAAAAGTCGGCCACGAGCTCCACCCAATCACCAGCTGACACTCCCCCCCCCCCCCTCCCTCCCCCCCCCCCCCCCCCCCCCCCCACCCATCTCCCTCTCCCTCCACCAAGAACTCTCCCCCTGGCCGCTGCTGCCTCTGGGTGGGAGCGAGCGAGGAGATCCGTCTCTTTTCTGGCGCGAGCAATCCCAGCAGCAACCCAGGGAGATCGCCTTTTGTCCTCCAGCCGGCCAGGGACAGCAGCAGCAGCCGCCGGAGATCGAGAGGAGGTCAGTGATCTTGGTTTCTCGGAGCTGCTCTGCTCTCCTCTGCTCCTCGATTTTGTCTGTTTCTTTGGTCCCCGTGCCGGTGAAATTCCGCCCCTTTTCCGGCGAATTCGGAGGAGGTTTGTTCGGGGGGAGCTGAATTTGGTTTTGCGGTTGAGTAATTCGGGGTTCTGGTTGGTGTTGATTGGGGTAATTCGGGGTACTGTTCTTGAATCCCGGCCCTGCTTGCTCGTCAATCATGTCGTACAGTCAGAAAGATTCCGCTCCTACCTTTTCCTCCAAATCTGCCTCATCTGATTCGCACCAAGGCGGGGGAGATCGATCCTGCTATTGTCCACGGAATCTTGAGCTGCTCCGCTGTCGTCTGAATCCAACTTTTTGTGCTAATCTGTGGACATCTCTGGAGCTGAAGCTGGGTGAATTCTTCTTGCAGGCGAGCCGAGGTGAGGTGAGCGGCGATGATGATGAGGGAGCCGTGGATGGAGGTGCTGCCGCCGGCGGCGATGGGCTACTACGGCGGGCCGCGGGGCGCGGGCGGCTGGTTCACGGGGCAGCCGCGCGCCTGGACGGCGGACGAGAACAAGCAGTTCGAGCGGGCGCTGGCCGGGCTCGACCTCCGCAGCCCGGACTGGGACAAGGTGGCGCACGCCACCGGCAAGACGGTCCGCGAGGTCGTCGACCACTTCAAGAGCCTCGAGCTCGACGTCCGCCAGATCGAGTCCGGCACCTTCCCCGGCTACGGCCCCGGCGCGGCGGGCGCCGGCGCGGCCGCCGCCTTCACCCTGCAGTGGGACGGCAGCGGGGGGCACGCCGGCGCCGGGGACTTCCGGCACGGCTACCGGTTCGGCGGCTGCGGCGGCGGGAGGCGGCACGGCGGCCGCACGCCGGAGCAGGAGAGGAAGAAGGGGGTGCCGTGGACCGAGGACGAGCACAAGTGAGCACTACTACCACCACGATTCTTCTTCTCTGATCTCAATGACTTGTGAGAGTGATTGCTCTGCTCCATCCATGTCATGCACAAGACTAGCTAGTGATATAAATTTTCTTCTCTTGAATTCACCATCAATCAACAGGCTTTACATCATCAGATGGCTATGCCAGCATTTAAAACATGCCAAATTGGAAGAATAATTCAACCATATGGAAGAACTGTTTTCTGAAAGTGAATTACTTGTCTTTGTTCACTAGGAATTTGATGAGACAGTCATATGTAGCATGATGTTTGATGCTCATGTAGCCTGATGTAGAGCAAGAGTTCATTATGCTCTGTTCTTTGGTGTCATGTAGCCTGATGTGAAGCAATAGTGCATGATCAATACTACTAGTTGCTGAACCTGATCATATGCTCTGTTCTTGTGGCCAGGTTGTTCCTCCTAGGCCTGAAGAAGTACGGCAAAGGGGACTGGAGGAACATTTCGCGCAACTTCGTGCAGACGAGGACGCCGACGCAGGTGGCCAGCCACGCGCAGAAGTACTTCATCAGGCTCAGCTCCGGCGGCGGCAAGGACAAGAGGCGGTCGAGCATCCACGACATCACCACGGTGCACCTGGACGACCAGCCCCCCTCGCCGTCCCAGTCATCCATGATCACCCAGTCCAGCGCACCGGCTCCGAGCTCGGCAACGGGGCAGTTCTCGCTGCCGGCCGACACCAAGCAGCACGGCGGAGCAAATGCGCCATACAATTCGCCGCCGAGCTACGGCATGGGTTTGCAAGATCAAGGCATCCAGTGTGGCCCTCTGCATGATCAGCTGGCGGCAAACCGGAGCATGTTGTATTAGAAGATGCAACCTTTCGATCCATTTCGACGACACCGATCAGATGTCTAGTGTAATATGGCCCTTGCTGTAGCCTCACTGCCTGTATTATTATTGAAGTAAGTAATTGATTATGGGGATTTTTCAGAACATAGCAGAGAGAGAGAGAGAGAGGTATGATGCTGGTGATGCTTTGGTAGTAGTCCATAATTTCTGGTGTGGATACTGAAGAATGTAAGGGAGAAGAATGGCAAGAACTTGATGCTGTAGTATCTTGAGACAGACAGGGAATACTAGTGCTCAGTACTGATCATGTACATTGTCAAGTGGACTTAATTTTCAATCTTCATGGATCCTGCTTTCTGGTCAGCTCATGTTATTGGAAACCCTACTCATGCAGCATCTCACACATACTTATCCACATCTATGATCTATCATTCATCCATCTCGGTGCTTGCGCCGTCCGATGTTTGCAAGTGTAATTTTTTCGGATAAACCAAAATGAGTTTGCAGTGAGTCATCCAGCATTTACCTGCCTTGCTCATCTGGTCAACTTTTTGCTTGATTGCATCTCCATTTTTTTCTAACCTTGTGGATTGACCTTTGCATTGTTAGTGTGCAATTAAGTCCTTTAAAAAATAGGAAGTTATTCTCTTCTATAGATCTCTACTACTACTACTACTAATACTGATGATGATGATGATGATGCTGGATCCACCAAACAATGGAATTGGAAATGAGTCAGACTTGCACTAGCTTTGGCATCTCATGCTTTGGCAGCCTCCTTTTTCCATCAACTTTTGCAAATCTTTCCCTCACTCCTTTTTGGCCCTGTTCATCTTTCCCTCATTGAGAAAAGGCAGGGCATCCACCACAGATGTGAGGCAGATCCCTGTGACAACAGTGGAGAATAGCACAGGGGGCAGCACTTGGGCACAAAATGTTTTGTTTTTTGGCCAACTTGTGTGCTGGGTGCTTGTGCTTTTCTGCCTCACCTTTTCTGCAAGTTGCAGTGCAGAAACACAAAACCACTCACTCAGCTCAGCTCAGCTCTCTGATGATGATGGTGATGATGGTGATGATCTTGATGGACGTGGCACTGTTGTGTGTCATTAGAAGCTTCTGGGTGTGATGGATGTGGCATTGTGGTTGCTGCTGCTTCAAGCAGCATTTCTTGTCACCTGTATACTACCATTCTTTTCCTTTTGATATATCATGTAGCAATGCATTCTTTTTCCAAATCATTGATGGAGACATGACCAACCAAAGTGGAAAGCATGGTTTACGTCGACGATATTCTTACCGTGAACCATGTGTTTCTGTTACTTTTCCTGTCATTTTACAACAGCTTCCGCCTCATGGAGACGACGCGGGCAGATCGGTAAACCCCCGCGCCGAACATTTCTTCATCTTGACAATCTAACAGTCTAACTTGCGTCTGTACTTCTCAGACAGACCCGTAACCGGTAAGTCTCTCGCGTGAATTCCGGCTGCGGTTAGTTTTTGACCTTTGCATTGACAACAAAAGCAAACATTTCTACACAGTATATAGTATAAGAAAAAGCTTTCTTGTTTCTGAACCTGAAGATGAGAGCCTTAAAAAGGGAGCAGCTCTCCAAAAATAACAGTAACGGTTAAAGTGTCAGACCGATGAGCCATGTGCATCCAGGAGGATTGAGATGGAAATGGAAAGTTGGTGAGCTTTGTGATGCAGACATGGTAGTGTTGTGCTGCACTGCACATCTGGCAACACTGTGGTGACCAGGATCTGAGATAAACCAGAACTCATCATGAAGGACAGATGGGTAGGCAGGCAGGCAGGAGTCAGTACTACTGATAGCATTCCTGGAATAGAAAGGCCTGGATCACTCTCATGAACATGATGATTATGATCTCTAACTAACTAACCAACTAACTAACTGAGGTAGATCATCAAATGGACGGCACCAAATGCCCGTGGACAGCGGACGGGAGCAGGCCATCCAACCGGAGTCACCAATAAAACGGACACCGATTTTCCATACATTTCTGGATCAATTTTTACATAGCAAAAGAACCCTTGAAACAACTTTGAAAAACAACTAAAAATCCTTTACTGGCGGCCGGGATGGTCCGGCCTCATCGTCGTTGGCACCCGGCATGAACGAGGCGGCGATGAGACAAATGTCTCTTTGGCATCTGATACATTTTTTTTCTTGTCATTCACAAACTGCGGAAACACAGACAGACAGACATACGGGTAAACAAACTCCGTGCCGAACATTCCTTCATCTTGACAATCAATCTGAGGTGACTTTTAACAGCTTAACTTGCGTCTGACACTTGTCAGACAGACCCTTAGCCGGTAAGTTTCTCGCATGAATTTCGGCGGCAGTATAGTCTTGACCGTCGAGAAAAGCAGAATTTCCACACGGCAGAAGAAGGCACACCTCCTATCTCTTTTCTTGTTTGTGAACCCAGAGAAGAGATGATAATAGCCTTGAAAGGAACAAATTCTCCGAAGATAACAGAAACAGTTACAGTGTCAGACCGAAGAGCCTTGTGCATGCATCCAGGAGGAGGCAGGCAGGAGATAACAGAAACAGTTACAGTGTCAGACAGATGGGTAGCAAGGCAGGCAGGAGGCAGTAATGGTAACACTGTGATGAACAATGATGGTCATGATCTATAACTAACTAAGTAACTAAATGAATTGCCAAGGACATCCAGTTTTTCAGACTAAATTAAGTAGCCACAGTGCTGTTTAGTTTACTCTGGAACTGTCGCACTGTAACATCCAACAAGTATTGGTACACCTTTCCCTGATGATCTTCTTGGCATAAAACATGTGTTTCTGTTACTTTCGCTGTCATTTGACAAGGGCTTCAGCCTCATGGAAGCACAGACATATCGGTAAACCCCGTGGCGAACATTTCTTCATCTTGATAATCAATCTCAGGTGACTTTTAACAGTTTTACTTGCATCTGTAAAACAGTTACAGTGTCAGACTGATGAACCTTGATTGTGCATGCATGCATGCATCCAGGAGGATTCATCAGTCAGATAGTAGAAAAAGAAAGTTGGTGAGCCTTGTGATGCAGACAAGCTGTTGTTGCGGTTCAGTGCACAGTTGGGATTGGCAATGCACTGCGCGAAACTAGAACGGAGACATTCGTCGGGAAGGAAGGACAGACAGATGGGCCAGCAATGCTGCCAGGCGCCAGCATTCCCATAATAGAAAGGCTTCAATCACTCTGATGAGCAGTGATGAGTAACTGAACTGAACTGAACTGAACTGCCCAGTTTAATTTCAGACCAAGTGAAATGCTGACGCTGTAGCATTGAAGGAAGTGACCGAAAGAAAGTTAGCCCTGAGACAGGGATTATGGTTGAGTTTAGCAGGAACAAACGAAAATAAGTTGTGAAAAAGAGATTAGGCGGCAATAATCCCTGATTCGACAGTACCGCGAGCGAAACTGATGTCGCTGTTCCTTCAGGGCTGATTGCCTTCATCAGCACCGTCATCAGCAGATGAGAGAATGACAAGAGAAGATTGGCATCTGGCTCTCGGGTGGTGGAGACGTCGCCGCTCGCCAGGGAGGGGATGCATGCTGCCGAAATGGGGCAGGCAACTTGGCAGGCCATCTGGTTGGCTCCTCCTGCAACTGCAAGACCAAGCCAAGGCAGGTAGAGGGGCACTGCACCGGGGCCTGATGGAACTGCTCGCGGTGAAAGGTGCTGCTGCCGTTCGTCGTTGCCATCGCCATCGCCATCGCGGCGACATGCCATGTGCGGTGCAGGCAGGCAGGCCAATGGACGGATGATTCGGAGAGACTGTTTGCTTGCGTAGGATGAGTACATAGGTTCAGCACATCTATTTTTCTTCTTCTCAGCTTAATATCACATCATATATGTTTTCTCTCTCTTTTATGGAGAAATTCATCCATTTTTTTCTAGTAGTAGAGACGAACAGTCAAGCTGGGAAGCACGTTTTCCGTCTTCTTGCTTGAGCAGTTTTAACATGATCCCTCCTACCTCCTCATTTTACACGAGCGGTAAGGATATATATATTAGATCTGAGTCATTGATCTTATTAATTAGTGATCTGGTTAACTCTTACATACTTACTTCACGTGTAAAATGAAGGGAGCATGTTAAAATTTTCTCTGTTTTGTTTTTTCGCAACATAGAACACGTGTTCCTCCTACTTTGGCCGTCATTCAACAACGGATTCGGTCTCAAGAAGACGCAAACAGATGTGTAGACTCCGAACATTTCTTCGTCTTGACAACATGAGGTGGCTTTACCTTCTTTTTACCAAAAAAATAAAATGGCGGCTTTACCTTGCATTTGTACTTTTCAGATCTTTGAAATATTATAGGGCGTGCCTTGGTTTCATCTAACAAGTTTAGAAAATTTCTAAGGGCCCACGTAGGTGTGACGATAAGGGAGGTGGTGGGAAGTTTAGTCCACACCTTGCTAGTGGAAGATGAGTTAGATCTCCTTGTAAGAGATTATCTTCCACATGTTATTGGAGCTTGAAAAAAGAAGTGGTTCCCACGTGTTCCTTCGCCGATGACGTGCGTGCGTCGCAATTTGTGGGATTGAGCCGAGCTCAAACCTATGTGCTTAGTTTTTGCCGATCAGAAATGGAGGAGTCCTTAACAGATGGGCCACGATATGAGATGTCGGATCGTGCGCTGTTACCGACTCGGGCATGGGTCTTGCCAACATCTATCCACCATGCTCGTGCCTATATAACTGAGGCGTAGCCGCCACGAAGAACAGATCACATCCGCTCTACTTTCACGTGCACCGCCCTCTGTCGTTTCTTTTGCTGCTGCTGCCGCCGATGATCCCCTCTCGCCCACAGCGTACACGGTTGACGGGAGAGCAGGCCTTCGAAACCCTGCCTCTCTGGATCCTGTACGGGAGAGGGGCATTTAGATTTTTGGGGAGCGTCTCCTACGAGACTGCTTGTCGACATTCGTCTCCTCCACTGCATTGTCTTCTTCATCATCATGTCCACCGAAGCTGAGTGATTCGCTGCCGAGAAGGCCACTGCTGACAAGAAGGCGGCTGAGGAGGGGCTGCTGCCGTTGCCACCGCTGCTACGGCCAATTGGCTTACTGGAGGGTATAACTCGTTTACCCCGCTCTTGTTTATTTCTATTTTAGCAGTACTAGCTATGTGCGTAGATATTTCTACTATATGCGTAGTACATGCTTATCTAGATCATAATCAGTATATTATTAATTTTGTCAATGCCATGTTCATGATTTTGAAGGAAATATGCCCTAGAGGCAATAATAAAGTTATTATTTATTTCCTCATTTCATGATGCATGTTTATTATTCATGCTAGAATTGTATTAAGCGGAAACTTAGTACATGTGTGAATACATAGACAAACATAATGTCACTAGTATGCCTCTACTTGACTAGCTCGTTGAATCAAAGATGGTTAAGTTTCCTAACCATAGACATGAGTTGTCATTTGATTAATGAGATCACATCATTGAAGAATGATGTGATTGACTTGACCCATTCCGTTAGCTTAGCACTTGATCGTTTAGTATGTTGCTATTGCTTTCTTCATGACTTATACATGTTCCTATGACTATGAGATTATGCAACTCCCGTTTACCGGAGGAACACTTTGTGTGGTACCAAATGTCACAACGTAACTGGGTGATTATAAAGGTGGTCTATAGGTGTCTCCGAAGGTACTTGTTGAGTTGGCGTATTTCGAGATTAGGATTTGTCACTCCGATTGTTGGAGAGGTATCTCTGGGCCCTCTCGGTAGTGCACATCACTATAAGCCTTGCAAGCAATGTGACTAATGAGTTAGTTGCGGGATGATGCATTACATAACGAGTAAAGAGACTTGCCGGTAACGAGATTGAACTAGGTATTGAGATACCGAGATCGAATCTCGGGCAAGTAACATACCAATGACAAAGGGAACAACATATGTTGTTATGCGGTTTGACCGATAAAAATCTTTGTAGAATATGTGGGAGCCAATATGAGCAACCAGGTTCCGCTATTGGTTATTGACCGGAGACGTGTCTCGGTCATGTCTACATTGTTCTTGAACCCGTAGGGTCCGCACGCTTAAAGTTCGGTGACGATTTATATTATGAGTTATGTGTTTTGATGTACCGAAGGTAGTTCGGAGTCCCGAATGAGATCCGGGACATGATGAGGAGTCTCGAAATGGTTGAGACGTAAAGATCGATATATTGGACGACTATATTCGGACATCGGAAAGGTTCCGAGTGATTCGGGTATTTATCGGAGTACGAGAGAGTTACGGGAATTCGCCGGGGAGTGTACGGGCCTTATCGGGCCTTAGTGGAATAGAGGAGGAGGAAGCCTAGGAGGGAGCGCCCCCTCCCCCCCCCCCCAAGCCCAATCTGAATTGGGTGAGGGGGCTGGGCCCCCTTTCCTTCTTCTCTCCCTCCTCTTTCCTACCTCTCCTACTCCAACTTGGAAGGGGGGGGGGATCCTACTCCCGGTGGGAGTAGGACTCCCCTTGATGCGCCCTCCTCCTGGCCGGCGGCCTCCCCCTCCTCTACTCCTTTATATACGGGGGAGGGGGCACCCCATGGAGACACACAAGTTGATTTGTTGATCTCTCCCAGCCGTGTGCGGTGCCTCCCTCCATCATATTCCACCTCGATCATATCGTAGCGGTGCTTAGGCGAAGCCCTGCGTCGGTAGCAACATCATCACCGTCATCACGCCGTCGTGCTGACGAAACTCTCCCGTGAAGCTCTGCTAGATCGGACTTCGCGGGACGTCATCGAGCTGAACGTGTGCTGAACTCGGAGGTGCCATACGTTCGGTACTTGGATCGGTCAGATCGTGAAGACGTACGACTACATCAACCGCGTTGTGCTAACGCTTCCGCTTTCGGTCTATGAGGGTACGTGGAGTCATTCTCCCCGCTTGTTGCTATACATCACCATGATCTTGCATGTGCGTAGGAATTTTTTTTAAATTACTACGTTCACCAACAGTGGCATCAGAGCCAGGTTCATGCATGGATGTTATATGCACGAGTAGAACACAAGTGAGTTGTGGGCGACACAAGTCATATTGCTTACCAGCATGTCATACTTTGGTTCTGCGGTATTGTTGCATGAAGCGGCCCGGACCGACATTACGCGTACGCTTACGCGAGACTGGTTCTACCGACGTGCTTTGCACATAGGTGGCTGGCGGGTGTCAGTTTCTTCAACTTTAGTTGAACCGAGTGTGGCTACGCCCGGTCCTTGTTGAAGGTTAAAACATCACTAACTTGACGAAATATCGTCGTGGTTTTGATGAATAGGTAAGAACGGTAATTGCTCAGCCCGTAGCAGCCACGTAAAACTTGCAACAACAAAGTAGAGGACGTCTAACTTGTTTTTGCAGGACATGTTGTGATGTGATATGGTCAAGACATGATGAGATATAAGTTGTTGTATGAGATGATCATGTTTTGTTGAAGTTATCGGCAACTGGCAGAAGCCTTATGGTTGTCTCTTTATTGCATAAGATGCAAGCGCCAAATAATTGCTTTACTTTATCGCTATGCGATAGCAATAGTTGCAAAAACAATAGTTGGCGAGACGACCATGTGATGACACATTGATATACATCAAGATGATGGAGATCATGGTGTCATGCCGATGATGATGGAGATCATGATGATGCTTTGGAGATGGAGATCAAAGGCACAAGATGATGATGGCCATACCATGTCACATATTTTGATTGCATGTGATGTTTATCTTTTATACATCTTATTTTGCTTAGTTCGGTGGTAGCTTTATAAGATGATCTCTCACTAAATTTTAAGGTAAAAGTGTTCTCCCTAAGTATGCACCATTGCCAAAGTTTGTCGTGCCGAGACACCATGTGATGATCGGGTGTGATAAGCTCAACGTTCACATACAACGGGTGCAAGCCAGTTTTGCACACGCAGAAATACTCAGGTTAAACTTGACGAGCCTAGCATATGCAGATATGGCCTCGGAACACTGGAGACCGAAAGGTCGAGTGTGAATCATATAGTAGATATGATCAACATAGTGATGTTCACCATTGAAAACTACTCCATCTCACATGATGATCGGACATGGTTTAGTTGATTTGGATCACGTGATCACTTAGATGATTAGAGGGATGTATATCTAAGTGGGAGTTCTTAAGTAATATGATTAATTGAACTTTAATTTATCATGAACTTAGTCCTGGTAGTATTTTGCAAATAATGTTGTAGATCAATAGCTCACGTTGTTGCTTCCCTATGTTTTATATGTGTTCCTAGAGAAAACTAAGTTGAAAGATGATAGTAGCAATCCGTGATCTAAGGTTTATCCTCATTGCTGCACAGAAGAATTATGTCCTTGATGCACCGCTAGGTGACAGACCTATTGCAGGAGTAGATGCAGACGTTATGAACGTTTGGCTAGTTCAATATGATGACTACTTGATATTTTAGTGCACCATGCTTGCCGGCTTAGAATCGGGACTTCAAAGACGTTTTGAACGTCATGGACCATATGAGATGTTCCAGGAGTTGAAGTTAATATTTCAAGCAAATACCCGAGTTGAGAGATATGAAGTCTCCAACAAGTTCTATAGCTAAACGATGGAGGAGAATAGCTCAAGCAGTGAGCATGTGCTCAGATTGTTTGGGTACTACAATCGCTTGAATCAAGTGGGAGTTAATCTTCCACATAAGATAGTGATTCACAGAGTTCTCTAGTCACCATCACCAAGTTAGTAGAACTTCGTGATGAACTATAGTATGCAAGGGATGACAAAAACGATTCCCGAGCTCTTCGTGATGCTGAAATCGACGAAGGTAGAAATCAAGAAAGAGCATCAAGTGTTGATTATTGACAAGACCACTAGTTTCAAGAAAAGGTCAAAGGGAAAGAAAGGGAACTTCAAGTAGAATGACAAGCAAGTTGTCACTCCCGTGAAGAAGCCCAAAGCTGGACCAAAGCCTGAAATTGAGTGCTTCTACTGCAAAGGAAATGGTCACTGGAAGCGGAAATGCCCTGAATATTTGGTGGATAAGAAGGATGGCAAAGTGAACAAGGGTATATTTGATATACAGGTTATTGATGTGTACCTAACTAGTGTTTATAGTAGCCCCTGGGTATTTGATACTTGTTCGGTTGCTAAGATTAGTAACTCAAAACAGGAGTTATAGAATAAACAAAGACTAGTTGAGGGTGAAGTAACGATGTGTGTTGGAAGTGGTTCCAAGATTGATATGATCATCATCGCACACTCCCTATACTTTCGGGATTAGTGTTAAACCTAAATAAATGTTATTTGGCGTTTGCGTTGAGCATTAATATGATTTGATCATGTTTATTGCAATACGGTTATTCATTTAAAGTTAGAGAATAATTGTTGTTCTGTTTACATGAATAAAACCTTCGATGGTCATACACCCAATGAAAATAGTTTGTTAGATCTCGATTGTAGTGATACACATATTCATATTGATGCCAAAAGATGCAAAGTTGATAATGATAGTGCAACTTATTTGTGGCACTGCCGTTTGGGTCATATCGGTGTAAAGCGCATGAAGAAATTCCATAAAGATGGATTTTTGGAATCACTTGGTTATGAATCATTTGGTGCTTGCTAACCATGCCTTTGGGAAAGATGACTAAAACTCAGTTCTCCGGAACAATGGAATGAGCTACCGACTTGTTGGAAATAATACATACCGATGTATGCGGTCCAATGAGTGTTGATGCTCGTGGCGGGTATCGTTATTTTCTGACCTTCACAGATGATTTGAGCAGATATGAGTATATCTACTTAATAAAGCACAAGTCAGAAACATTTGAAAAGTTCAAAGAATTTCAGAGTGAAGTGGAGAAACATCATAATAAGAAAATAAAGTTTCTATGATCTGATCGTAGAGGAGAATATTTGAGTTAGGAGTTTGGCCTTCATTTAAAAACAATGTGGAATAGTTTCACAGCTCATGCCACATGGAACACCACAGCATAATGGTGTGTCCGAACGTCATAACCGCACTTTATTGGATATGGTGCGATCTATGATGTATCTTACCGATTTACCACTATCGTTTTGGGGTTATGCATTAGAGACAACTGCATTCACTTTAAATAGGGCACCATCAAAATCCATTGAGACAATGCCTTATGAACTGTGGTTTGGCAAGAAACCAAAGTTGTCGTTTCTTAAAGTTTGGGGCTGTGATGCTTATGTGAAAAAGTTTCAACCTGATAAGCTCGAACCCAAATCAGAGAAATGCGTCTTCGTAGAATACCCAAAGGAACCTATTGGGTACACCTTCTATCACAGATCTGAAGGCAAGTTATTCGTTGCTAAGATGGATCCTTTCTAGAGAAGGAGTTTCTCTCGAAAGAAGTGAGTGGGAGGAAAGTAGAGCTTGATAAGGTAATTGTATCTTCTCCCGAATTGGAAAGTAGTTCATCACATAAATCAGTTCCAGTGATTGCTACACCAATTAGTGAGGAAGCTAATGATGATGATCATGAAACTTCAAATCAAGTTACTACAAAACCTCATAGGTCTTCCAGAGTACGGTCTGCACCAGTGTGGTACGGTAATCCTATTCTGGAAGTCATGTTACTAGACCATGATAAACCTACGAAATATGAGGAAGCGATGATGAGCCCAGATTCCGTGAAATGGCTTGAGGCCATGAAATCTGAGATGGGATCCATGTATGAGAACAAAGTGTGGACTTTGTTGGAGTTGCCCGATGATCGACAAGCCATATTGTATAAATGGATTTTCAAGAAGAAGACAGACGCTGATAGTAGTGTTACTGTCTACAAAGCTCGACTTGTCACAAAAAGTTTTTTGACAAGTTCAAGGTGTTGAATACGATGAGATTTTCTCACTTGTATCGATGCTTAAGTCTGTCCGAATCATGTTAGCAATTGCCACATTTTCTGAAATCTGGCAAATGGATGTCAAAACTGCATTCCTTAATGGATTTATTAAAGAAGAGTTGTATATGATACAACTAGAAGGTTTTGCCAATCCTAAAGGTGCTAACAAAGTGTACAAGCTCCAGTGATCCATCTATGGACTGGTGCAAGGATCTTGGAGTTGGAATATACGCTTTGATGAGTTGATCAAAGCATATAGTTTCATACAGACTTGCGGTGAAGCCTGTATTTACAAGAAAGTGAGTGGGAGCACTACATCATTTCTTATAAAGTATATGTGAATGACATATTGTTGAACAGAAATAATGTAGAATCTTCTGGAAAGCATAAAGGAGTATTTGAAAGGAGTTTTTCAAACAAAGACCTCGGTGAAGCTGCTTACACATTGAGCATCAAGATCTATAGAGGTAAATCAAGACGCTTGATAATATTTTTCAATGAGTGCATACCTTAATAAGATTTTGAAGTAATTGAAAATGGAACAGTCAAAGAAGGAGTTCTTTCCTGTGTTGCAAGGTGTGAAGTTGAGTAAGACTCAAAACCCGACTTTGACAGAAAATAGAAAGAGAATGAAAAGTCATTCCCTATGCCCGAGTCATAGGTTCTATAAAGTATGCTATGTTCTGTACCAAACCTATTGTATACCTTGCTCTGAGTTTGGCAAGGGAGTACAATTTTGATCTAAGAGTAGATCACTGGACAGCGGTCAAGAATATCCTTAGTGAGGACTAAGGAAATATTTCTCGATTACGGAGGTGATAAAAGAGCCCGTCGTAAAGAGTTACATCGGTGCAAGCTTTTACACCGATCCAGATGACTCTAAGTCTCAATATGGATACATATTGAAAGTGGGAGCAATTAGCTAGAGTAGCTCCGTGCAGAGCATTGTAGACACAGAATATTTGCAAAATACATACGGCTCTGAATGTGACATACCCGTTGATTAAACTTCTCTCATGAGCAAAACATGATCATACCTTAGTACTCTTTGGGTGTTAATCACATAGCGATGTGAACTAGATTATTGACTCTAGTAAACCCTTTGGGTGTTGATAACATGACGATGTGAACTATGGGTATTAATCACATACAGATGTGAATATTGGTGTTAAATCACATGGTGATGTGAACTAGATTATTGACTCTAGTGCAAGTGGGAGACTGAAGGAAATATGCCCTAGAGGCAATAATAAAGTTATTATTTATTTCCTCATTTCATGCTAAATGTTTATTATTCATGCTAGAATTGTATTAAGCGGAACCTTAGTACATGTGTGAATACATAGACAAACATAATGTCACTAGTATGCCTCTACTTGACTAGCTCGTTGAATCAAAGATGGTTAAGTTTCCTAGCCATAGACATGAGTTGTCATTTGATTAACGGGATCACATCATTGGAGAATGATGTGATTGACTTGACCCATTCCGTTAGCTTAGCACTTGATCGTTTAGTATGTTGCTATTGCTTTCTTCATGACTTATACATGTTCCTATGACTATGAGATTATGCAACTCCCGTTTACCGGAGGAACACTTTGTGTGCTACCAAACGTCACAACGTAACTGGGTAATTATAAAGGTGCTCTACAGGTGTCTCCGAAGGTACTTGTTGAGTTGGCGTATTTCGAGATTAGGATTTGTCACTCCGATTGTCGGAGAGGTATCTCTGGGCCATATCGGTAATGCACATCACTATAAGCCTTACAAGCAATGTGACTAATGAGTTAGTTGCGGGATGATGCATTACATAACGAGTAAAGAGACTTGCCGGTAACGATATTGAACTAGGTATTGAGATATCGACGATCGAATCTCGGGCAAGTAACATACCAATGACAAAGGGAACAACGTATGTTGTTATGCGGTTTGACCGATAAAAATCTTCATAGAATATGTGGGAGCCAATATGAGCATCCAGGTTCCGCTATTGGTTATTGACCGGAGACGTGTCTCGGTCATGTCTACATTGTTCTCGAACCCGTAAGGTCCGCACGCTTAAAGTTCGGTGATGATTTATAGTATGAGTTATGTGTTTTGATGTACCGAAGGTAGTTCGGAGTCCCGGATGAGATCGAGGACATGACGAGGAGTCTCGAAATGGTCGAGATGTAAATATCGATATATTGGACGACTATATTCGGACATCGAAAAGGTCCCGAGTGATTCGGGTATTTATCGGAGTACCGGAGAGTTACGGGAATTCGCCAGGGAGTGTATGGGCCTTACTAGGCATTAGTGGAATAGAGGAGGAGGAAGCCTTGGAACCCCCCACCAAGCCCAATCCGAATTGGGTGAGGGGGCCGGCCCCCCTTTCCTTCTTCTCTCCCTCCTCTTTCCTACCTCTCCTACTCCAACTTGGAAGGGGGGGGGGGGGATCCTACTCCCGGTGGGAGTATGACTCCCCTTGACGCGCCCTCCTCCTGGTCGGCGGCCTCCCACTCCTCTACTCCTTTATATACGGGGGAGGGGGCACCCCATCACTACTAGGGAAAAGGCTACTAGCAGCGCGGGTAAAATGGCTACTAGTAGCGCGGGTACTCGCGCTACAGCTAAAAGTTAGTAGTAGCATGGATCGAACCCGCGCTACTGCTATTGTGAACCGCGCTACTACTAATGAAATATTAGTAGCGCGTCTATAGTCCCAACGCTACTAGTATCCTAAATACTAGTAGCGAGTGGTTTGTTCCCACGCTACTACTAACTTATTAGAAATTAAAAAAAATCAATCAATTCCGTTCTATCACACAATTGACGTATCTACTATCACATTTCCTCATTGTAATGGCAACTCGTGTATAATTCATATCTTTTACATAAGTAAGATTGTAAACACAGTGTTGTGTGTGTCAGCTACCTACAGCTACCTACGTAAGTGATTCTTGCCATGCAAATTCAAAACTTCACCACTAGAGACTGAGATACATTGTTATGGTCCGATCCAAAAATTGGCTCACTCGTCGATGCGTGGCGCCTTCCCGGCCTGATCTCGCGGCCTGCAGCTGCAACGAAACACAGCGAGCAGCCTCGACAAGCCGCACTTGACCGATGGCAGCCGCCGCCTTGAGTTGTGACGCCATCATGTCCCTCGCCCTAGCCCTCAGCTCAAGCAGGCCCCGATCAATGTCGGCCTCTGCCCTTGAGTTGTCACTCTTCTGTTTATCATACTTATCCTGAAAAAGAACCCAGCTAGCTCATCTTAGTTACTAGTGTCAGAATGTACTGCAGAGCAGAATAAGCAGAGAACATGTTGGCTAAATCATGACATTCTTAAGAACCCTCATTGCCTAGTTAGATAGATATCACAATGCAATAGTGGTGTGAAAATTCAGTTAGCAACATGAGTGTACCTTCAGTGACCGACCTCCTTCTTTAACTTACTATGTTTCTGAACCACATTCTCGTAGGTGTCCTGTAATTCAACAATGCAAAGGTCATATATTTACTTGCAGCTAACAAATGATTGACTATAATAATGTAGTGCAAATATTGCCTGGCCACTAAGTATTGCCCTGCCATTCTCCTTGACAACATCTGCAGCTTCCCTAAATCTCTCATATCCCTGAAAATTACACCAACAGCACAATCAGTTAACCATCTGAACAACCACAAGAAAGGACAGTACGTATTATGATGGTTCTAAGAAAAGAACGGTCAACTAAACTTCAACTGTAAGATTTCTTAGTCTCTGTTTCTATGTATGAAACAAAATGCAAAGCACCTAGTAGGAACTACCCTTAAAGTATAAGCATGATAAACAGAATCATGCCCATGTGGAAACCAAATAAATTGGATTACTAATGGTCATTTCAAAGAAAAGGTGAGACACTTTATCGTGTATGCTAATTATTGTAATTGAACTAAGCTGATGTAAACCAGGATTGAAACAATACACTAGATATGTTCCTTAATGCGTTGCCTCAAAACAAGACACTACCTGGTTACTCAGCACAACATGTTAATATATTATATATATATAAAGCGTTTAGCAGTATCTCACGAGCAAAACAGCAGTACAAAAGATACAAGGTACAAACTGGCCCAGAGCCTCTGGCAACAACGGAAATTTAGGGTATCTGATAACAAACTAGCTAGATTACTTCGAGACTAACACATGTTTACAAGGATAAAACAATTTAGGTTATCTGATAACAAACTAGCTAAATTACTTTGAGACTAACACATGTTTACAAGGATAAAACACTGCCTAAGAGTGTGCAAACACACGGATTTGATTGCAATGAAATTACTTCAACAAACATCACTTGGGCCAAATTGATGTCACTGATATGCAAATACTCCTGGCAACCAATATTACCTTCGCTAGAGTCTTCTCAAAGCTTGCCTCTTCTTCTTTAATAATAGCTTTAATCTTCTTTTCATTGTCCTTCAGCTCAGGAAACACATCACCCATCACTCAGACAAAAATATCTACAAGGATGTACAAGAAAGATACAAAATAATGGCATATCAAATACCAGCTTCAAGAACATAGTTTAAATTAGCTAGAATCCTGTGTGACATAGTTTATTTTCTTGTTGTCATATGACATCTCTACAGTCATCCTCATAAGCTAGCATGTAATCTTTGAACGTGGATCAAAATGAGATTTTAGGCTTTGTCGGCTTTACCATGATCAGTACTAAATTCTCTAGGCTGCTCAACCTTTCCCTGTAGGGACTAGGGAGCATTTCTTTCACCGGGTATCTCATTCTTAAGTTTGGGAAGAAACCTGCATCCCTTCAGATAGTCATCCATATCCTGAAGAAAAAACATTATACATTTTCAGTGACTCACAATATATCATCAAATACTGCTCAGGTTTACTTCTAAGAATAATTGTTAAAGATCATCCAATGTTTTCTTACGATCTTCCACTCTGTGAAGTAGAAGCAAAAACTGAGGATGCCGAGCTTTGCGCTGAGGACGTTGCCCATGGACACCTCCTACACCAGCGCCGGGGTCGACGTTGACTCTCCAGAGAGCACCATTTTAAATCGGGCGGCAGAGCATCACTGACTGGGTGCTCGGATCCAACTACCATCTACTTTGACCATCCAAACCACATGTGACAACAAGACTCATCCGATCTCTTGTCCTCTACTCAATGTCATGAGATATTAAGATCCAATGTTATTTGTCCAGGTCTGCTACCATCTAATTATACTAATCAAAAGGCAAACCAATCCACTTATGCCCAGTCCGCAGGACTAAACTTTTACTCCTAACAGTGGGGCTGTAATATTTCCACAAGCGTAGATGCACGACGCACAAACAGTAAAAATATACTTGAGAAGCCAAAATCATAAGAGGCATGGTTTAATGCATATATTAAGAAATAAAAGGTAAAAAGGATAAATTTGCCCCTAGAGTTTGTTCATTCATGGTGGATAAACATACATAAATGAATCTACACAATCCAATTCAACAACACAGTTCAGTGGTATGACGATAAGAGCAATGGCATGCTAGACTTAGTTTATTGACGCTGCTCCCACCCACATTCAGTTTGGCGAGCAATGGCATGTTAGACGAGCGTAAACAAAACACACTGGATGTTATATCGATGACGAGGGCAAAGGATAGATGGTCAACCAGGTCAAGAAGGCACTGAATAGTTCCATTAAGATGATAGTGTGTGCATTTTGAATTGGCTGCAATTTTTATGGGCAAATAAAAAATAGAGGAATTATAATTTCTGAATTCTAAATTGAAGGAGGAGGTGAGAATCTGAAGTGGCCTTACGTCTGCGTAGGGACTGTCTAGTTCCCTGCTTTCATTTGTTCTTCCTTTTATTTTTAATAGATTTTCTCCTAGCCTCTTTTGTAGATCTGAATAGTTTCCTGCTTAATACTCTTCTGCTGCTTTATGTATTTTAAACAATATGGTTTCCTTGAATGGTAGACAAGAAGAAGATAAGAACTGAAGAAAATGGTACTGCAGACATTCCCCTAGGATTAAAGCCTAGCTTTGACCAAATTCTCAATCTTAAACTCAATCATCTGAAAATTCACTGTAAACTAATCCGACAGAAAACTTCTCCTGTATCTGTGGCTACATACAGACAAAGGTCAGTACCCAACCCAATCATCCAGGACCTAATCAACGCAGCACCTGAAACAAATCCAACTAGGCTTAGGGGGAGGCCATTAAGCCACACGACCTGAACACCAGGAACTAGATATCTACTAGGCGATATCAAGAACAGGGGGCCTGGCCATGTCCGAGCATGAATCCTGGACGGATCACGGACGATTGAGGTGAGGGGGTCGAGCACGTACGCATGTAGGAGGCGGGGAGTGAGCCCCGGACGGATCACGGACGATCCCCGCTTGCAGGAAAGAAAGCTAGCGGCGGGGGCAGATGAGAGGGAAGGAGGAAAGCCAGCGGCGGCGACGGATCACTGACCAAACACCGCCCTACCCCTCCTCCACTGCTCCGGTGCCACGGCCACGCGCACGCTGCTATGACGGGAGCTGCGGGGGAGCAGCGAGGAGGCGAGGGTCCGCGCGAGGGAGGCGGCGGCGGCGGCTTCAATGGGGATCGGAGCGAAGGAAGGCGGGAGCTTGGGGGAGTGTTGCGCGCGGCCGGTGCTCGCCAGAACCGGCCGGCGTGGGTGGTGGCGGCAGCGAGGAGATCGTGGGGAGAAGAGCCGAGTCGGGGTGGGGTGGACCGAGGTGAGTTCGTGAGAGAGTTTTTTTATGGATGAGAGAGAGAGAGAGAGTGGTGGGGTGGGAGTGGATCGGGCCGGGTGGACACGCTTAGCAGTAGCGTGGGGGTCTTACCTGTGCTACTACTACTAACTTAGTAGTAGCGCCGGTTTTATACCCCTCGCTACTACTATGGTCTATTTCAGGGGCATTGTTGGAGACCACTTAGTAGCAGCGCGGGTTTATACCCCTCGCTACTACTATCAACTTAGTAGTAGCGCGGTTTTTATACCCCTCGCTACTACTAATTAGCAGTAGCGCCCACTTTTAAACCGCGCTACTGATAAACTTCTGTGTATAAGGTTTTCCCTAGTAGTGCATGGAGACACACAAGTTGATCTGTTGATCTCTCCCAGTCGTGTGCGGTGCCCCCCTCCACCATATTTCACCTCGGTCATATTGTAGCGGTGCTTAGGCGAAGCCCTGCGTTGGTAGCAACATCATCACCGTCATCACGCCATCGTGCTGACAAAACTCTCCCGTGAAGCTCTGCTGGATCGGAGTTCGCGGGACGTCATCGAGCTGAACGTGTGCTGAACTAGGAGGTGCCGTACGTTCGGTACTTGGATCGGTTGGATCATGAAGACGTACGACTACATCAACCGCGTTGTGCTAACGCTTCCGCTTTCGGTCTACGAGGGTACGTGGACTCATTCTCCCCGCTCGTTGCTATGCATCACCATGATCTGCGTTTGCGTAGGATTTTTTTGGAAATTACTACGTTCCCCAACAGATTTATTCATGGATGTAGGCTTTTCGATCCATAGCTTTGTTGCTGCACTGAAACCGAATAAGTTTACCTTCAGAGAAGTTCTAAGGTGATCGGAGATAAGCTGGTTGATGCATATTTGCATATGAAGGTTGCAAGGACATGTGGGAGGCGCTCGAATCTAAATTCCGTGCAACCGATGCTGGTAACGAGATGTATGCCATTGAGTAGTTCCATGATTATAGAATGGTCGAGAACCATTCTGTATTGGAAGGCTCCTGAGATATAATACATCGTTAAGGAGAATCATGGATGCACAAACACTTCTTGGTATTTGTGAACAACATAAATTACACTGACTATCAGGTGTATCTTTCTTTTGGCCTGTTAAATTGATACATATGTCTCAGTTTCATCATGCTAGCAAGGAGAATCAGGTGTTCTTCCTCATCGCCAGGGCCGGCCTGAGCAAGTGCAAGAGGCTGCACAGGGCCCCAAAAGTTTTGGGGCTGCGACCCAAGTATGCATATGAGTAGAGATATTAGTCTATAGGGCCCATTCCATCAACAAAGAAAAGTAAGAAGTCCATTTTCACCCCTAAATGTGCCTCAATGGACAAATACCCCCCCCCCCCCCCGGAAGTCTACTTGCTGGAAATATGCCCTAGAGGCAATAATAAAATGGTTATTATTATATTTCCTTGTTCATGATAATTGTCTATTGTTCATGCTATAATTGTATTGATTGGAAACCGTAATACATGTGTGAATACATAGACCACACCATGTCCCTAGTGAGCCTCTAGCTAGTTGACTAGCTCATTGATCAACAGATGGTCATGGTTTCCTGACTATGGACATTGGATGTCATTGATAATGGGATCACATCATTAGGAGAATGATGTGATGGACAAGACCCAATCCTAAGCATAGCACAAGATCGTGTAGTTCGTTTGCTAGAGCTTTTCTAATGTCAAGTATTATTTCCTTAGACCATGAGATTGTTGAGGGAGTCCTGGATTAGGGGGTATCCGGACAGCCGGATTATATACATCGTCCGGACTATTGAAGCGTGAAGATACAAGACTCAAGACTTCGGCCCGTGTCCGGATGGGACTCTCCTTTGCGTGGAAGACAAGCTTGGTGATCCGGATATCATATTTCCTTCCTTGTAAACGACTCCATGTAAACCCTAGCCCTCTCCGATGTCTATATAAACCGGAGAGGATGGTCCTTACAAGGCCGATCACAATTACAATCATACCATCATAGGCTAGCTCTTAGGGTTTAGCCTCTATGATCTCGTGGTAGATCTACTCTTGTACTACTCATATCTTCAATATTAATCAAGCAGGAAGTAGGGTTTTACCTCCATCGAAAGGGCCCGAACCTGGGTAAACATTGTGTCCCTTGCTTCCTATTACCATCAACCTAAGACACACAGATCGGGACCCCCTACCCGAGATCCGCCGGTTTTGACACCGACATTGGTGCTTTCATTGAGAGTTCCTCTGTGCCGTTGCTTCAAGGCTTGATGGCGTATTCAATCGTCAACAACACGGTCCAGGGTGAGACTTTTCTCCCCGGACAGATCTTTGTGTTCGGCGGCTTCGCACTGCGGGCCAATTTGCTTGGCCATCTGGAGCAGATCGACAGCTACACCCCTGGCCACCAGATCAGGTTCGGAAACTTGAACTACACGGCGGATATTCAGGGAGACTTGATCTTCGACGGATTCGGCCCTATGCCGGGAGCGCCGGAGTCAAGACAGGCACGGCCTAGACCTACTGTCGGACAATGCTCGGAACGTCATCCCTGCAATAGCCCTGGATCTAAATCCGGAACAGGTTGCGTCGCCCAAGGACGGAGAGCCCTGCAGCCCGCATACCCATCAGCGTTGGAGCCGAACACAGGTCTCACCTCTACAGAAACCTGTAACCCCGGCCCCCCGGACTCGTATCCGGTCATTGGTTCTGATCCGCATATCCTCGAGCCAGGTCGGGCTCCGGTAATGGAGTTTACCGCTGCGGACATCTTTCAACACTCGCCCTTGGGCGATGTGCTGAACTCATTGAAGTCTCTCTCTCTGTCAGGAGACTCTGGGCTGAACTATGTCCGGCTTGAGTGGGAAGCAGGCGACGAAGGAATTCGCTGCCCACCCACCACCCACTTGATTGCCACGATCGATGATTTAACCGACGTGCTTAGCTTCGACTACGGAGACATCGACGGTATGGACGACGATGAAGAAGACTTACAGGAGCCACCGCTCATAGGGCGGTGGACAGCCACCTCTTTATACGATATATATATGGTGGATACTCCGAAGGAAACCAATGGCGACGAGGCAATGGAGGAAAACCCCTCAGAGGGAAAAGCAAAGTATGGGTGTCTTCGGCGCCACTCCAAGCCCTGCCACATCAATACCGGCCCCGAAGATGAAAACAATCCGGATGGTGCCGAAGAGGAATACAACCTTAATCAGCCTACCTTTAAACAGGCCGGACATGCCACAGTGGGGGTACTTGGAGAGGGACAACTATACACCCTCCCCCGAAGACGAGGTAAGCCTCGACAATGATGAATTCTGCGTGCCTGAAGGTCCAGTGGAACAAATTCGCTTCAAGCGACGACTCACGACCACGGCAAGGAGCCTGCAAAGGAAGCAAGGGCAGCTTAAATTCAACCAGGATTTGCTAATGGATAGGTGGACCAAGATCCTAGCCACCAAAGAGTACAGTCTCGATCACCCTAACAAAGGGTATACGCGGCACAACGGGCTACCTCAACCTAAGCAGGCAAACCAAAGGCACACAACCCGACATCCGCACACCACCACAGTCCAAGACAGCAAGAAGGATACATAAAGAGGCATCCTCAAGCCTCGGTGCAATGGCCATAAACGTCAAGTCAGGGAAACTGGTGCCAATTTCGGCAACTCCCAGTCCGGTCAACGGACAAAGAATAGCTCAAGCCTATTCGGCCCGAACCAGAAACTCGATCAACCGTGTGAAATTCACGGTACTCCAAGAAGGACGGCAAAACCAATAGAGAATACCAGATCTCCAAAACAAAGCGATTGGTCGCATGCTGGAAACAATGAAGGGAGGCATCTAATCAAGAGACCCCGCGGGGCACAACAGTACGGCCGATCGTCCCCTATCGTACAAACCACGTCAACTCAATTGCCATACCCCTAGACCTAGTAGTCTAGGGGCTCCATAATGCATAAAGCCCCCACGGGTATAAACCTACAAATAAACACCTTCTATAAGGTGTCCGGTGCAAAGGCCAAGTTCATTGGCCCACCACTCTAACGGTTGTTCTTAGATAACCAACAAAAAAAATACCACGCCATCGGCGCACTCCCCTCATACGGTAACCCACCGTATGCTACGGGATGAAATAAGTTGGCTAGATTCCACGTGGTAAACCATTAGGCCAACAACGGCGATATACTCACGCCTACATACAAGGCCGAAACCCCGCCCTTAGAGCGGAAATCATACAGCTGCCGGAGTAGCAAGTCGTGCATGCCTATCAATATTTTGATATGACAGCCATCTATCCGGACACCCACGGAGGAGTCCGGGCTACTTCCCGGTATAGCGGCTGGGGTCACCAGGGCCCGATCGGGAGCCTTCTAGACCAACCACGGGAGGACGCTCGACTGCCTCCGAGCATTTACCTTGACAAACTAACTTTTATGCAGTACAGGATTGGCGGCATGGAATCGGCCCAGACACATAAGGACAGGACCATGCAGGTAGAAGGTAGTTCGGATTGACTTTCAATCCATTCACAGCCCCCTCCAGTCCGGCCATCACAGGTTCCGCCAAAAACTATCCCTTTTTCATCATCATAAATCACACTCATATGCCTAAACATATCATCTTACGGCAATGCGTAGACTTAAATAACATGTACCGGCCGTCGTCTATCATCGACACCTCTTCGCCACAAAATGGCAGCCACACTTCGTGTTACGCCCGGCTATGCCAGGGGCTCCATAGTACCGCACTAAAAGTCCGACCAGCTTTTCGGTCGCTCGGCACCCCGAACTTATAGCACTATATGCATCAGCTCCGAATCATGTCTTGGGTCATTGGTTGGGTTTGCCCGACTCCCATGTTTTGGTACCTTACATTTCATTCCGTCGGCTAAGGTAGCACTGGGAGAACTACTGTGATTGTGTCCCGGTTCTGCCGGACGAGCACCTCAGTAGAGAAAGCCGAAAACCGACTGTCATGATGCAGCGAGAGCTGGTCAGCTGTTCGAGAGGTTGTAAAATCCTTAAATATTTATTCCGCATAACGCCACTATAAAATGCAGATTGCGACGGATCGGTCTTCCGATCAGGCGCCAATAGAGCCCCTAGTTCAGCCTTCCGAACACTAGGGGCTGCGCCGACCATACTCGAATTCCTATGGCTAAGTGAGAGTAGTAAAGCCACATATAGTCCGATTGCCTAGTTCGTGGTGAGGAACACCTTAAAAGGACCCAACCATGGGATAAAGAGTGTTCAGAAATACCCCGAACACCCCCGTACTTCTCACGTGGGGGCTGAAGCCGACGACTGGCGAACTCTCAGAATTTACATACAATAAACAGCCGCACGGGAAGAACATATGTTCACACAAATAGGCAATACATAATAAGTGTGCCATCATCCCATATTACAAATATCAGCGAGAATGCCCTCAGGGAAATATAATGTCTTTGGTGCACTTATCCGCCGCCAGGCGGGCCCCCTTCAGTACACCTTCATAATACAGTTCGGGCTTGCGATGCTCCTTACCCTCTGGTGGCCCCTCGGTTATCAGCTTCTCCGCATCCAGCTTCCCCCAATGCACTTTCGCATGGGCAAGCGCCATGCGCGCACCTTCTTTACAAACTGATCGCTTGATTAAATCAAGCCGAGGACAGGCGCTCACAATCCGCTTTACGAGTCCGAAGTAACTGCTTGGAATTGGCTCTGCAGGCCACAGCCGGATAACCAAGTCCTTCATGGCTAGTTCGGCCGCCTGGTGCAGTTCGACCAGCTGCTTCAGCAGATCGATAAAAGGCACCGGATAGTTCGGCGCCAGATACTGCGACCAGAAGTTCCTCCCCGCAGACTCCCTTTCCTCGGTCCGGTAAAATTGGGCAGCATCTGATATGCTGTGAGGCAGATCTGCAAAC
The DNA here is from genome assembly GCF_018294505.1 of Triticum aestivum. Lineage (NCBI taxonomy): Eukaryota > Viridiplantae > Streptophyta > Magnoliopsida > Poales > Poaceae > Triticum > Triticum aestivum. The sequence goes on along the minus strand of NC_057801.1, from coordinate 50,425,638 downwards.
ACCCCTGTAAAATCAAGAATTCAGCTTGCCGCTTAGAGTTCCCCATACTATCACATAATAATGGTCATAAATACAAATGGACTTACCAGCCGCAACATTCCGAGCCTCCTGAATGTCCCAATGCAGCACCTCGGGCTTCTTCCCGAGCATCTTCCGCGGCTTGGAGAGCTTGGGCGAGTTTGGATTCTTTCCCTACTAGACTCTTCTCCAAGCTCTTGTTTTTCGTCACAGCTTCCTGGAGCTTCCGCTCAGCTGCGACGACCCTGGCCTCGTGTTCTTCACGAAGCGCCTGTTCGACGGCAGCCTTTTTGTGGGCGTCAGCCGCCGCCTTCTTCAGTGCCTCATATTCGGCACTCGCTCCTAGGGCATATAACATAAATTACTTTTCAATAGGCATACTTATTCGTTTGTGCCCAATGCAAGACAATGTTTAAACATACCTTGCTTCTCCTCTAATTGCTTCTTCACACGGCCGAGTTCTTCTTTGGCCCGTTCCAGGCTCTGCTTCAGTTCGGACACTTCTGCATCATGAGCAGCCGTCCTCTCCGCAGACGCCTGTTTTCAAACAAATGGTATACATCATTGAACAATAGGCTCCCATTACAATAGAGGGTTTGATCCCCTGCCCGACTCCATCTCGCCGGATAGTGTATCAGGGGCTACTACTCATACCATGATGAGTCCTCAAAATTTCCTTAGAAACCATACCTCAAAAGCCTTTATAAGGCCAAGGAAGGACTCATTCAGCCCGCCTTCGGCAGACTGAATCTTTCCAACCACCGCACCCATGAGGGTCCGATGTTCATCGATGATAGAGGCGTTCTTCAACGCCGTTGATAGACCGCCCGACAGCTCTGCGTAGATAGAGGTGTCCGGTGGATTAGGCAAACCTCCCTCCTTGAAGGGTGGCCGCTCGCTCGATCATGGAGCCATAGTGGTCTCCAGGACCTTATCCGGCTCGGGGTCTCCTCAAGACGACACCTTGGTGTCGCGCCTGGACTCCGGAAAAGGAGCCTTCGGAGGCATCTCGCTCGCCACAGCATCCGAACTCAACGAATCCTCCGACGATGACTGTCCGGCAGGAGGTCTCGCCGGACTGTACGAGATATGGCGACGGTTATAACTACTATACTTAGACGACCCTGAATGCATAGGTACGTTAGGGATTCGGTTACTTACGATTTTTCCAGGGGCTGGGCTCTGGGATCCCACTCCGGGCCGCTGTCAGCAGCCGGGGGAGATGCCTCTGGACGGGAACCTCTCCCCCTCTTGGGCGATTCGGCCTCCAGGGACGGGGAAGCCGCGCGCTTCTTCCCACCTACAGAGTGAGGCTCATCCTCCTCTGCTTCCTCCTCTTCGTCTTCGGAAGAAGGAGCGTCGCTGGAGTCTTCGGATTTGGCGTCTGAAGTCTCACGGCGACGGAGGCCACTCCGGGTCTTCTTGACCTTCTTGGAATCCTCCTTCTTTGGCGCCTCATAAGGCGCGGGGACCAGCATCTTCGTTAGTAGAGGTCCGGCTGGTTCCTCCGGCAGTGGGGCCGGACAATGCATTCGCTCCACCTTCTTAATCCATCCCTGAGGTCACGATGAAACACGATTAAAATGCCTCCTTCATGACATAACAACTGAAGCATGGATGGACAGGGCGTGACTATAACTTACTGGGCTTGGAGAGTGGGATAATTGATACCCCCGATCCTCGGAGGAGTCCGGCCATGATTTGCCGGACTTGAAGAGCACCTTCCAGATATCCTCGTGGGAGGAGTCATAGAGCTCCTGAAGGGTCTGGTGCTCGGTCGGGTTGAATTCCCACAAAGTGCAGGCTCGACGCTGACAAGGTAGAACCAGGCGAACTAACATCACGTGGACTACGTCGACGAGTTTGACGTCCTTATCAACCGTGCTCCGAACGCGCGTCTGGAGCAGCGATAGCTCATCGGACGAGGACCAGTTCGGGCCCTTCTTGGGCCAGGGTGTGAGCCATAATGGAGCTCCGGATATGAACTCAGGAGCTGCAGCCCACTTTTTGCCGCGTGGCTCGATGATATAAAACCACTGCGGCTGCCACTCCTTGACGGAGTCGTTGAAAGTGCCCTTCGGCCAAATGACCTTGGGAATCTTGCTCACCATGGCACCACCACACTCGGCGTGTTTGCCTCTTACCACCTTGGGCTTCACATTGAAAATCTTCAGCCACAGGCCGAAGTGAGGCGGAATTCGGAGAAAGGCCTCGCACATGACGATGAACGTCGAAATATTGAGGAAGGAGTTGGGGGAAAGATCATGAAAATCAATCCTGTAATAATACATGACTCCACGAACAAATGGGTGGAGGGGAAACCTGAGCCCGCAGATGAAATGGGGAAGGAACACGACTCTCTCTTGGGGCTCCGGAGTAGGGACGACCTGTCCCGCCGGTGGGAGACGGTGGCCGATCTTCTTGGCCAGATACCCGGCTTCCCGGAGCTTTTTGATATCCTTCTCCTGGACGGTAGAGGCCATCCATCTGTCTCCTGCTCTGGATCCGGACATCTTTGGAAAACCTCTCTTCGACGGAAAAGAAGAAGACTTGGGTGTTAGGGCTTGAGCAGAGGGGAATGAGTTAGCGGAATGAGAAGGCGTGGGTAAAGAGGAAGACACTTCATCTCTTTATAAGAGGTGGTACGAGCTTTTTGCGCCTCCCCACTTGCCTGGTGGAACCCGCTCACCTCCCACTCGCCGCGATTAATGGTACGGTTGGATTATCCACACCTATATTGATGAGAATCCCGTGATAAGGGGACATGATCTTTGCTTTGACAAGGTGTGTCAAAGAAACCGCCCCACAATACGTGTTGTGGCTGGTTGTGGGAAAAACAGCTCAAATAATGACCTGGCTGTGGTGACATGTCACGTCATCTAAAAAATTTGTCAGCTGAAGTATCATTCTCTCTACGGTGGTATGTGGAGATCATTTTTGCAGATCCGGACACGGTCTACGTGTTCGATAATAACCCTGGAATATTCGGAGAAGGAACCGCCTTGCAATGCCGAAGACAAGACTGTCACCGGAGTCATCGACATGAAGCCTGGTTCAGGGGCTACTGTGGGAGTCCTGGATTAGGGGGTATCCGGACAGGCGGACTATATACATCGTCCAGACTATTGAAGCGTGAAGATACAAGACTCAAGACTTCGGCTCGTGTCCGGATGGGACTCTCCTTTGCGTGGAAGACAAGCTTGGCGATCCGGATATCATATTTCCTTCCTTGTAACCGACTCCATGTAAACCCTAGCCCTCTCCGATGTCTATATAAACCGGAGAGGATGGTCCTTAGAAGGCCGATCACAATTACAAGCATACCATCATAGGCTAGCTCTTAGGGTTTAGCCTCTACGATCTCATGGTAGATCTACTCTTGTACTACTCATATCTTCAATATTAATCAAGCAGGAAGTAGTGTTTTACCTCCATCGAGAGGGCCCGAACCTGGGTAAACATTGTGTCCCTTGCTTCCTATTACCATCAGCCTAAGACACATTGATCGGGACCCCCTACCCGAGATCCACCGGTTTTGACACCGACAATTGTGTAACTCCTAGATACCGTAGGAGTGCTTTGGGTGTACCAAACGTCACAACATAACTGGGTGACTATAAAGGTGCTCTAAAGGTATCTCCGAAAGTGTCTGTTGGGTTGGCATGAATCGAGACTGGGATTTGTCAATCTGTATGACAGAGAGGTATCTCTGGGCCCACTCGGTAATGCATCATCATAATGAGCTCAATGTGACCAAGTGGTTGGTCACGGGATCATGCATTACAAAGCGAGTAAAGTGACTTGCCGGTAACGAGATTGAACGAGGTATTGGGATACCGATGATCGAATCTCGGGCAAGTAACGTACCGATTGACAAAGGGAATTGTATACGGGATAGCTTGAATCCTCGACATCGTGGTTCATCCGATGAGATCATCGTGGAACATGTGGGAGCCAACATCGGTATCCAGATCCCACTGCTGGTTATTGGCCGGAGAGCTGTCTCGGTCATGTCTGCGTGATTCCCGAACCCGTAGGGTCTACACACTGAAGGTTCCATGATGCTAGGGTTATTAGGAAGATTTGTATGTGATTACCGAATGTTGTTCGGAGTCCCAGATGAGATCCCAGACGTCACGAGGAGTTCTGTAATGGTCCGGAGGTGAAGATTTATATATGGGAAGTTGTCATACGGTCACCGAAAATATTCGGGGGCATACCTGTATTGTACCGGGGCCACCAGAGGGGTTCCGGGGGTCCACCGGGAGGGGCCTGTTGGAAATATGCCCTAGAGGCAATAATAAAAGGATTATTATTATATTTCCTTGTTCATGATAATTGTGTTTTATTCATGCTATAATTGTATTATCCGGAAATCGTAATACACGTGTGAATACATAGACCACAATATGTCCCTAGTGAGCCTCTAGTTGACTAGCTCGTTGATCAACAGATAGTCATGGTTTCCTGACTATGGACATTAGATATCATTGATAACGGGATCACATCATTAGGAGAATGATGTGATGGACAAGACCCAATCCTAAGCATAGCACAAGATCGTGTAGTTCGTTTTGCTAGAGCTTTTCCAATGTCAAGTATCTTTTCCTTAGACCATGAGATCGTGTAACTCCCGGATACCGTAGGAGTGCTTTGGGTGTAACAAACGTCACAACGTAACTGGTTGACTATAAAGGTGCACTACAGGTATCTCCGAAAGTGTCTCTTGGGTTGACACGGATCGAGGATGGGATTTGTCACTCCGTGTGACGAAGAGGTATCTCTGGGCCCACTCGGTAATGCATCATCATAATGAGCTCAAGGTGACCAAGTGTCTGGTCACGGGATCATGCATTACGATACGAGTAAAGTGACTTGCCGGTAACGAGATTGAACGAGGTATTGGGATACCGACGATCGAATCTCGGGCAAGTAACGTACCGATTGACAAAGGGAATTGTATAAGGGGTTGTTTGAATCCTCGACGTTGTGGTTCATCCGATGAGATCATCGAGGAGTGTGTGGGACCCAACATGGGTATCCAGATCCCGCTGTTGGTTATCGACCATAGAGCCATCTCGGTCATGTCTACATGTCTCCCGAACCCGTAGGGTCTACACACTTAAGGTTCGGTGCCGCTAGGGTTGTATGAATATGAGTATGCAGCAAACCGAAAGTTGTTCGGAGTCCCGGATGAGATCCCGAACGTCACGAGGAGTTCCGGAATGGTCCGGAGGTAAAGAATTATATATGGGAAGTCGAGTTTCGGCCATCGGGAATGTTTCAGGGTCCACCGGTATTGTACCAAGACCACCGGAAGGGTCCCGGGGGTCCACCGGGTGGGGCCACCTATCCCGGAGGGCCCCATGGGCTGAAGTGGGAGGGGCACCAGCCCCTAGTGGGCTGGTGCACCCCCCCTGGGCCCCCCTCTATGCCTAGGGTTGGGAACCCTAGGGGAGGGGGCGCCTCCACTTGCCTTGGGGGCACTCCAACCCCCTTGGCCGGCGCCCCCCCTAGAGATCCCATCTCTAGGGCCGGCGGCCCCCTGGGGTCCCTATATAAAGAGGGGGGAGGTGGGAGGGCAGCCGCAGCCAACACCCTGGTGCCTCCCTCCCCTCTCTGCTACACCTCCTCCTCCCGTAGTTGCTTGGCGAAGCCCTGCCGGAGCCCTGCTGCATCCACCACCACGCCGTCGTGTTGCTGGATCTTCATCAACCTCTCCTTCCCCCTTGCTGGATCAAGAAGGAGGAGACGTCACGCTGACCGTACGTGTGTGGAACGCGGAGGTGCCGTCCGTTCGACGCTAGGATCTCCGATGATTTGGATCACGATGAGAACGACTCCCTCAACCCCGTTCTCTTGAACGCTTCCGCACGCGATCTACAAGGGTATGTAGATGCACTCCTCTCTCTCGTTTGCTAGATGAACTCATAGATTGATCTTGGTGAACGTAGGAATTTTTTTATTTTATGCAACGTTCCCCAACAGTGGCATCATGAGCTAGGTCTATGTGTAGTTCTCTACTGCACGAGTAGAACACAAATCTGTTGTGGGCGTAGATCTTGTCAACTTGCTTTCCACTACTAGTCTTATTTTGCTTCAGCGGTATTGTGGGATGAAGCGGCCCGGACCGACCTTACACGTACGCTTACGTGAGACAGGTTCCACCGACTGACATGCACTAGTTGCATAAGGTGGCTAGCGGGTGTCTGTCTCTCCCATTTTAGTTGGAGCGGATTCGATGAAAAGGGTCCTTATGAAGGGTAAATAGAAGTTGACAAAATCACGTTGTGGTTATTCATAGGTAAGAAAACGTTCTTGCTAGAACCCAATTGCAGCCACGTAAAAGATGCAACAACAATTAGAGGACGTCTAACTTGTTTTTGCAGCAATTGCTATGTGATGTGATATGGCCAAAAGTTGTGATGAATGATGAATGATATATTGTGATGTCTGAGATCATGTTCTTGTAATAGGAATCACGACTTGCATGTCGATGATTATGACAACCGGCAGGAGCCATAGGAGTTGTCTTAATTATTGTATGACCTACGTGTCAATGATATAACGCCATGTAATTACTTTACTTTATTGCTAAACCATTAGCCATAGTAGTAGAAGTAATAGTTGGCGAGCAAATTCATGGAGACACGATGATGGAGATCATGGTGTCATGCCGGTGATGAATATGATCATGGAGCCCCGAAGATGGAGATCAAAGGAGCTATATGATATTGGCCATATCATGTCACTACTATATAATTGCATGTGATGTTTATTATGTTTATGCATCTTGTTTACTTAGAACGACGGTAGTAAATAAGATGATCCCTTATAACAATTTCAAGAAAGTGTTCTCCCCTAACTGTGCGCCGTTGCTAAAGTTCATCGTTTCGAAGCACCACGTGATGATCGGGTGTGATAGATCCTTACGTTCACATACAACGGGTGTAAGACAGTTTTACACATGCAAAAACACTCAGGGTTAACTTGACGAGCCTAGCATGTACAGACATGGCCTCGGAACACAGAGACCGAAAGGTCGAACATGAGTCGTATGGAAGATACGATCAACATGGAGATGTTCACCGATGATGACTAGTCCGTCTCACGTGATGATCGGACACGGCCTAGTCGACTCAGATCGTATAACACTTAGATGACTAGAGGGATGTCTAATCTGAGTGGGAGTTCATTAAATAATTTGATTAGATGAACTTAATTATCATGAACTTAGTCTAAAATCTTTGCAAAATATGTCTTGTAGATCAAATGGCCAACGCTCATGTCAACATGAACTTCAACGCGTTCCTAGAGAAAACCAAGCTGAAAGATGATGGCAGCAACTATTCGGACTGGGTCCGGAACCTGAGGATCATCCTCATAGCTGCCAAGAAAGCATATGTCCTAGAAGGACCGCTAGGTGAAGCACCCATCCCAGAGAACCAAGACGTTATGAATGCTTGGCAGTCACGTGCTGATGATTACTCCCTCGTTCACTGCGGCACACTTTACAGCTTAGAATCGGGGCTCCAAAAGCGTTTTGAGCGACACAGAGCAAATGAGATGTTCAAGGAGCTGAAAATGGTTTTCCAAGCTCATGCCCGGGTCGAGAGATATGAAGTCTCCGACAAGTTCTATAGTTGTAAGATGGAGGAAAACAGTTCTGTCAGTGAGCACATACTCAAAATGTTTGGGTTGCACAACCGCCTGTCCCAGCTGGACATTAACCTCCCGGACGAGGCGGTCATTGACAGAATCCTTCAGTCGCTCCCACCGAGCTACAAGAGCTTTGTGATGAACTACAATATGAAGGGGATGGTGAAAACTATTCCTGAAGTATTTTCAATGCTGAAGTCGGCAGAGGTAGAAATCAAGAAAGAACATCAAGTGTTGATGGTCAATAAAACCACCAAGTTCAAGAAGGGCAAAGGAAAGAAGAACTTCAAGAAGGACGGCAAAGATGTTGCCGCGCCCGGTAAGCCAGTTGCCGGGAAGAAGTCAAGGAATGGACCCAAGCCTGAGACTGAGTGCTTTTATTGCAATGGGAAGGGTCACTGGAAGCGGAACTGCCCCAAATACTTAGCGGACAAGGAGGCCGGCAATACTAAAGGTATATTTGATATACATGTAATTGATGTGTACCTTACCAGTACTCATAGTAACTCCTGGGTATTTGATACCGGTGCCGTTACTCATATTTGTAACTCACAGCAGGAGCTGCGGAATAAGCAGAGACTGGCGAAGGACGAGGTGACGATGCACGTCGGGAATGGTTCCAAGGTCGATGTGATCGCCGTCGGCACGCTACCTCTATATTTACCCACAGGATTAGTTTTAAACCTCAATAATTGTTATTTAGTGCCAAGTTTGAGCATGAACATTGTATCTGGATCTCGTTTAATGCGAGATGGCTACTCATTTAAATCCGAGAATAATGGTTGTTCTATTTATATGAGAGATATGTTTTATGGTCATGCCCCGATGGTCAATGGTTTATTCTTAATGAATCTCGAACGTAATGTTACACATATTCATAGTGTGAATACCAAAAGATGTAAAGTTGATAACGATAGTCCCACATACTTGTGGCACTGCCGCCTTGGTCACATTGGTGTCAAGCGCATGAAGAAGCTCCATGCTGATGGACTTTTAGAGTCTCTCGATTATGAATCATTTGACACATGCGAACCATGCCTCATGGGCAAAATGACCAAGACTCCGTTCTCCGGAACAATGGAGCGAGCAACCAACTTATTGGAAATCATACATACCAATGTGTGCGGTCCAATGAGCATTGAGGCTCGCGGAGGATATCGTTATGTTCTCACTCTCACTGATGACTTGAGTAGATATGGGTATGTACTTGATGAAACACAAGTTTGAGACCTTTGAAAAGTTCAAGGAATTTTAGAATGAGGTAGAGAATCAACATGACCGAAAGATAAAATTCTTATGATCAGATCATGGAGGAGAATATTTAAGTCACGAATTTGGTACACACTTAAGAAAATGTGGAATCGTTTCACAACTCACGCCGCCTGGAACACCTCAGCGTAACGGTGTGTCCGAACATCATAATCGCACTCTATTGGATATGGTGCGATCTATGATGTCTCTTACCGATTTACCGCTATCATTTTAGGGATACGCTCTAGAGACAGCTACATTCACTTTAAATAGGGCTCTGTCTAAATCCGTTGAGACGTCACCGTATGAATTATGGTTTGGGAAGAAACCTAAGCTGTCATTTCTAAAAGTTTGGGGATGCGATGCTTATGTCAAGAAACTTCAACCTGAAAAGCTCGAACCCAAGTCGGAAAAATGCGTCTTCATAGGATACCCTAAGGAAACCATTGGGTATACCTTCTACCTTAGATCCGAAGGCAAGATCTTTGTTGCCAAGAACGGATCCTTTCTGGAAAAAGAGTTTCTCTTGAAAGGAGTAAGTCGGAGGAAAGTAGAACTCGATGAAGTACTACCTCTTGAACCGGAAAGTAGTGCAGCTCAGGAAAATGTTCTTGTGGTGCCTACACCGACTGGAGAGGAAATTAATGATGATGATCAAGATACTTCAGATCAAGTTGCTACTAAACTTCGTAGGTCCACAAGGACACGTTCCACACCAGAGTGGTATGGTAACCCTGTCCTGGAAATCATGTTGTTGGACAACGGTGAACCTTTGAACTATGAAGAAGCGATGGCGGGCCCAGATTCCAACAAATCGCTAGAAGCCATGCAATCCGAGATAGAATCCATGTATGAAAACAAATTATGGACTTTGACAGACTTGCCCGATGATCGGCGAGCGATAGAAAACAAAGGGATCTTTAAGAAGAAGACGGACGCGGATGGTAATATTACCATCTATAAAGCTCGACTTGTCGCTAAGGGTTATCGGCAAGTTCAAGGGGTTGACTACGATGAGACTTTCTCTCCCGTAGCGAAGCTGAAGTCTGTCCGAATCATGTTAGCAATTGCCGCATACTATGACTATGAGATATGGCAGATGGACGTCAAAACAGCATTCCTTAATGGCTATCTTAAGAAAGAACTGTATATGATACAACCGGAGGGTTTTGTCGATCCTAAGAATGCTAACAAGGTATGCAAGCTCCAGCGATCCATTTATGGGCTGGTGCAAGCATCTCGGAGTTGGAACATTCGTTTTGATGAGATGATCAAAGCGTTTGGGTTTATGCAGACTTATGGAGAAGCCTGCGTTTACAAGAAAGTGAGTGGGAGCTCTGTAGCATTTCTCATATTATATGTAGATGACATACTTTTGATGGGAAATGATATAGAACTTTTGGACAGCATTAAGGCCTACTTGAATAAGTGTTTTTCGATGAAGGACCTTGGAGAAGCTGCTTACATGTTAGGCATCAAGATCTATAGGGATAGATCGAGACGCCTCATAGGTCTTTCACAAAGCACATACCTTGATAAGATTTTGAAGAAGTTCAAAATGGATCAGTCCAAGAAAGGGTTCTTGCCTGTATTACAAGGTGTGAGATTAAGCTCGGCTCAATGCCCGACCACGGCAAAAGATAAAGAAGAGATGAGTGTCATCCCCTATGCCTCGGCCATAGGATCTATTATGTATGTCATGCTGTGTACCAGACCTGATGTAAACCTTGCCGTAAGTTCGGTAGGAAGGTACCAAAGTAATCCCGGCAAGGAACACTGGACAGCGGTCAAGAATATCCTGAAGTACCTGAAAAGGACAAAGGACATGTTTCTCGTTTATGGAGGTGACGAAGAGCTTGTCGTAAAGGGTTACGTCGACGCTAGCTTCGACACAGATCTGGATGACTCTAAGTCACAAACAAGATACGTGTATATGTTGAATCGTGGAGCAGTAAGCTAGTGCAGTTGCAAGCAGAGCGTCGTGGAGGGATCTACATGTGAAGCGGAGTACATGGCAGCCTCGGAGGCAGCACATGAAGCAATATGGATGAAGGAGTTCATCACCGACCTAGGAGTCATACCCAATGCGTCGGGGCCCATCACTCTCTTCTGTGACAACACTGGAGTTATTGCCCTTGCTAAGGAGCCCAGGTTTCACAAGAAGACCAGGCACATCAAGCATCGTTTCAACTCCATCAGTGAAAATGTTCAAGATGGAGACATAGATATTTGCAAAGTACATACGGATCTGAATGTCGCAGATCCGTTGACTAAACCTCTTCCGCGAGCAAAACATGATCAACACCAGAACTCTATGGGTGTTTGATTCATCACAATGTAACTAGATTATTGACTCTAGTGCAAGTGGGAGACTGTTGGAAATATGCCCTAGAGGCAATAATAAAAGGATTATTATTATATTTCCTTGTTCATGATAATTTTCTTTTATTCATGCTATAATTGTATTATCCGGAAATCGTAATACACGTGTGAATACATAGACCACAATATGTCCCTAGTGAGTCTCTAGTTGACTAGCTCGTTGATCAACAGATAGTCATGGTTTCCTAACTATGGACATTAGATGTCATTGATAACGGGATCACATCATTAGGAGAATGATGTGATGGACAAGACCCAATCCTAAGCATAGCACAAGATCGTGTAGTTCGTTTTGCTAGAGCTTTTCCAATGTCAAGTATCTTTTCCTTAGACCATGAGATCGTGTAACTCCCGGATACCGTAGGAGTGCTTTGGGTGTACCAAACGTCACAACGTAACTGGGTGACTATAAAGGTGCACTACAGGTATCTCCGAAAGTGTCTGTTGGGTTGACACGGATCGAGACTGGGATTTGTCACTCCGTGTGACGGAGACGTATCTCTGGGCCCACTCGGTAATGCATCATCATAATGAGCTCAAGGTGACCAAGTGTCTGGTCACGGGATCATGCATTACGATACGAGTAAAGTGACTTGCCGGTAACGAGATTGAATGAGGTATTGGGATACCGACGATCAAATCTCGGGCAAGTAACGTACCGATTGACAAAGGGAATTGTATACGGGGTTGCTTGAATCCTCGACATCATGGTTCATCCGATGAGATCATCGAGGAGTGTGTGGGAGCCAACATGGGTATCCAGATCCCGCTGTTGGTTATCGACCGGAGAGCCGTCTCGGTCATGTCTACATGTCTCCCGAACCCGTAGGGTCTACACACTTAAGGTTCGGTGATGCTAGGGTTGTATGAATACGAGTATGTAGCAAACCGAAAGTTGTTCGGAGTCCCGGATGAGATCCTGGACGTCACGAGGAGTTCCGGAATGGTACGGAGGTAAAGAATTATATATGGGAAGTCGAGTTTCGGCCATCGGGAAAGTTTCGGGGTCCACCGGTATTGTACCGAGACCACCGGAAGGGTCCCGGGGGTCCACCGGGTGGGGCCACCTATCCCGGAGGGCCCCATGGGCTGAAGTGGGAGGGGAACCAGCCCCTAGTGGGCTGGTGCCCCCCCCCCCTGGGCCCCCCTCTACGCCTAGGGTTGGGAACCCTAGGGGAGGGGGCGCTTCCACTTGCCTTGGGGGGCACTCCAACCCCCTTGGCCGCCGCCACCCTAGAGATCCCATCTCTAGGGCCGGCGCCCCCCCTGGGTTCCCTATATAAAGAGGGGGGGTGGGAGGGCAGCCGCACCTAACACCCTGGCGCCTCCCTCCCCTCCCTGCTACACCTCCTCCTCCCGTAGTTGCTTGGCGAAGCCCTGCCAGAACCCTGCTGCATCCACCACCACACCGTCGTGCTGCTGGATCTTCATCAACCTCTCCTTCCCCCTTGCTGGATCAAGAAGGAGGAGACGTCACGCTGACCGTACGTGTGTTGAACGCGGAGGTGCCGTCCGTTCGGCGCTAGGATCTCCGGTGTTTTGGATCACGACGAGAACGACTCCCTCAACCCCGTTCTCTTGAACGCTTCCGCACGCGATCTACAAGGGTATGTAGATGCACTCCTCTCTCTCGTTGCTAGATGAACTCATAGATTGATCTTGGTGAACGTAGGAAATTTTTTATTTTATGCAACGTTCCCCAACAGGGCCACCTGTCCCGGAGGGCCTCATGGGATGTAGAGGAAAGGGAACCAGCCCCTTGGAGGGCTGGGCGCCACCCCCTAGGGCCCATGCGCCTAGGGTTGGAGGGGAAACCCTAAAGGGGGTGCCCCCCTTGCTTGGGGGGCAAGCCCCCTCCCCTTGGCCACCGCCCCCTCTAGATCTCATCTAGAGGGGGCCGGCCCCCTTCCCCTTCTCCCTATAAATAGAGGGACGAGGGGAGGGCTGCAACAACACATCCAAGGCGCAGCCCCTCCCCTCCCCAACACCTCTCCTTCTCCGCAAGAGGTTGTCAAAGCCCTGCCGGAGAACTGCCACTCCATCAGCACCACGCCGTCGTGCTGCCGTTGGAGCCTTCTTCCTCAACCTCTCCCTCCTCCTTGCTGGATCAAGGTGCGGGAGACGTCACCGGGCTGCACGTGTGTTGAACGCGGAGGCACCGTTGTTCGGTGCTTAGATCGGATTCGACCGCGATCTGAATCGCTACGTGTACGACTCCTCCAACTGCGTTCTTGCAACGCTTCCGACTCGCAATCTTCAAGGGTATGAAGATGCACTCCCCTCTCTCTCGTTGCTAGTTACTCCATAGATTGATCTTGGTGATGCCTAGAATTTTTTTAATTTCTGCAACGATCCCCAACACTACTTTGGTACAATTTTGACCATGAAATCTTCAAAACCGAATAATCTACCCCTAGAGCGGTTTTGTTATGATTTTGGTGGTTTTGGAGATGACGTCGTCTTCCTCCTCTCCCCATCTCTCGTGTGCCATTCATCTGACCGCCATGGACACCGCCGCTAAGGTGCTATAGCATCGCCCCGGATACCCCAGCCACCTCCTTCCCCTTCCCTCCCCCTCTCTCACCCTCTCGTGACGGGAATCGCGTGACCCTCACACGCCCGTGCGGCGGTCACCACCGCCGCCGGCGCCACCCACGCGACCATCGGCCACCTTGAGCCACACCGCAACGTCAAGAAGATTCCCCGCGCCTCCCTCTTCTACTCTGCCAAAGTGATTGGAATGGGCCACCTCCCGAATTTCAGCGTGGACGTCATCTTCCTCGTTTTTGGCCTGCCACCGTTGTGCATGATTCCCTAGCTCTGAGGATCCCCGATGCCTCCGCCGCCTTTCCTGAGCTCCCTCTGGTGTTCCCAGCGCTGCTGGCGCCTCCCCGACAAGCCCATGGACTCGAGCTTTGTCCGCCGTGGATGAGGCCAGACGCCAAAGGGCAACACTGCCGACAAGCGCCGAGACGTAGTCGTCGTGCTGCTTGCGCGGGAGAAGTGGCCCGTGGAGTGGAGTTGATGATGTTAACGCCGGTGGTAACATCTGCTGCATTGGAGCCGTGCCGCACTACAAAGATAGACGGCTTGATCTTATTCTTGGACCATGACGACACTTCCCGCATGCTGGTTCAAGGCCATGATGGCGCCAGCCCGTCACCCTGGCAGGTTGGCCGCTCCAACGCCATCGTTGTGCTTCCCGTCAAATTTGGCCACCAATCCACCATGGAGTCAGCTGGCTGCTGCCGAGGCTTGGCCGTGGTGGCGGAGGCTCCTTTGTGGTGAGCGAGAGGCCCATCAGTCGATCGACCCACCAACTGTTCGTCAGCTTTGATAGTCCGATTCAATCTGCTCTAACTATTTTCAGCTAGTGCCTTCCTTCTTTGGTCCTAAATTTTCTACCATGCGTACAACTTAAGATTCAGCATCAGGCTGCATGCCAACAAACGGTAGGAACCGCTGCCCCTGCGGAGGATGAAGTTGCTGATGCCATGTCAGCTGCTCCTCACAGCCGTTGGAATTCAATCCTGATCTGACCAAGACTGCCTAAATTGATCGGGTCATCCCTTATTTTTGGTGGGTTCAACATCCTCACAGCCAAAGGGTAAATGAAAAGTGGTCAACATCCTAATTATCAGTCAAAACCACCTAAAATGTGCCACGTCTGCCCCAAAACCGCCCAAGCATATGATTTGCCTGGCTTTGTAGATTTCAGGGTCAAATTTGTACCAAAATTGACTTCGGGGGCTTATGTGTCCGTGAGCCCACATTTTAGGGTGAAATATGAACTTCTTTCGAAAGAAAAAGCTCAAACAATCGGCCCAGGAGGCCAGGAATGGGGGGCAAGGAGCTATGCTTTACTTCAGCCCGTACGTGCGTAGAAACTGATTTGAGATTAGGCCCTTCCCCTCCCCTCATCTTCACCTCTTGCCTCCCAAGTCCTCTGTCCTCGCCGCTCGTTCCTGCTAATACGAGTATAATTTTTGGTCATTCCGACGGAACTAACAAAGGAGAAGATCTTGTTTGACTCCATTTTAACCCCTCATATTTCCTTCAAAACAACCACGAACAGCTAACTTTCCTCCCTACTTTTCGGTCATTTTGACAAACACCTTGTGTGCGACCTCGCCAGAGCACGACAGGTAGCAACATTGGCGTGGTTGGACCTCCAGCTCGAGCAGCAGCGGTGCCGTCGGCGGCAGCCTCGGACAACATGCGCGCGGCGGCCAGCTCGTGCACGCAGAGCAGCAGCGGGCAGCTGTGCATGCATGATGCATGTACGCGTCCAATGGCTGGCTAGCTAGCTAGCTCGCTCGTAAGCAAGCGTGCGGCCAACGGCCAGCAGCAGCTAGCTAGCTCAAGCACGGCATGGCTGGGACGACGGCCAGCGCGAGCAACAGTGGCTCCCAGCGCGGGGCACGGGAAGCTGTCGAACTCATCCCTGCTTCTCCGGCTGCCCCAAGTGACGCGCAGCGGCCACGGCGGGCGCAAGCTTCGGCTCGGCCGCGACGCGTGCGAGCCCAGCGTGCAGGCGCTCCGTCCCTGGAGGGCACGAGCTCCGGCCTGGGCGCCTGAGAGTTCTCTAGCGCGTGAGCTCCAGCTCGGCAGCGATGCGCGTGAGCCCCGGCGCGCACGCGTTCCGTCCCCAGCTCGCACACGCTCCGTCCCCGGTGGGTGCGAGCTCTCGCCCGAGCGCCTGGGAGCTCTAGCGCGCGCGAGCTCCGGGCCCAGCGCGGCACGGCAGCACCGGTGCACCGACGGCTGCGGCGGCATCCAGCAGGCCCGCCCGCCCGCGTGTGTGCTTGTGCGTGCTCCAAGGGAGAGAGATCAGCCGAGGAAGAACGATTGGATCGCTGCAGGGGGGGGGGGGGGGGGGGGCGACTGGGCCCGGTCGCGTACTGTCGCCCTCATGGGGTGCCGATCAGTCCGGATGTTTAGGGACTAAATGCGGTTAGGTCATATTATGTTTTATCGGGCACTGGCCGAGCGAACGTTTAGGGATGAAGTAGGAGGTCCAGCTGTAGATGACCTAAATTTATTTGTTTCTCTTCATTCGATATGATTCCATCTAGTCTCCCATAATCCCAATCCATCAAAGACTTGAGAAAAACAATGATTCGTAAAGGCATCCAAGTGTTTTTTTTATTCCATACCATAAGTATTGTATTGTTTTTGCTCTATTTCATCTGGAAAGTATACGATTGGTTATCAAAATGACAATGTGGGTAGATGAATTCAAAGAATCCCAAAAGCAAGCGATTGACAAAAAAGTGAGTATAAGTGTAGGTTATGATATAACTTCTCGTGAACTAGCTCTACCAAGTAGCAATTGCCGAAGAACAACCCAATACTTCTGTAACTAGTTGTGTATACACAGAGGTCCCGGCCTGTCATCTTGCATCAAGGCCCCTAGCGTGTCAGGGCCGACCCTGCCCATCGCCATCGTCGCCATCAATAACAAAAATGACGACCAACTCACGAGACAACTAATAGAGCGTTGGAGCCTTCTTAAGATGGCAACACACTTGTGATCAAAAGAGATAGATATATGACCGTGTTCTAAAATATAAATGAGATTTGGTGGCGAGGGAACAAATACTGTTCCCAATCTATCAAACACCATTGTGTTTGTTTTCAATCTGTCAGGCACCATAACTTTCATGTTCGTGAAAAAGTTTTCCGATAAATATGATTTTAGCTCTTGATATCTTCATATGATTGTAAATTTATCCATTTACATATCAGCCCAAGAAGTATTTTTAGTTGGGAGATTGAAGAAAGGAAGAAAATGAAAGCGTCTTAACAATAAAAAAGAAGCCGTCGATGCAGTCAGTTGCAAGCGCACGAGCGTTCTATTAGTTAGAATAAATGATGTATTACTAAAAATTTATTACAGTATCTAATAATACTATAAAGGCATTACCGTCATTTCTTATGGGAGGTCATCGTGCACCGGCCAGACCGGACACAGCTTCGGTGCCTTAAAGGCACCTACCTTTGGGTCACTGACATGTGGGCCAGCCACCTGTTCGGCCCACATGTCATAGACATAAAGGTAGGTGCCTTCGTCCGGCCAGACCCTATATACAGGCTATCCTTGTATCATCGCTAAGCCCAGAGTTTATCTACTTATCTTGTTACATTTCAGTTCTTTAATTTCCAGTAAATTGTCTCCTGTTCATCTCCTCTAATCCTCGTCAAGATCAGATATTTGTCCATCTCTCCTCGTCAGATCCATCGGGATCCTGACAGTCGTGTGTACAGGTGCCCCGCCATGAAGCGCCCTTCCGGTTCCTCGGCTGGTCGTGATCCCCGGGCTCCTCCTCCCGCTTCTGGCGGTGGCGGCTCCAGCGAGCCAGCCAAGAAGCGGCAGCGGACCTCGAGCTCGAGCCAGGCCGAGGCATCCTCCTCGTCCTCACAGCCTCCACCGGCGCCGCCGGGGGACGCGAGAGCGGTGCCGGATCTGGGGGAGGACGTGATGTTCGAGGTGCTGCGGCGGGCGGAGGCGCGGACGCTGGCCGCCGCGGCGTGCGTGAGCCGGGGCTGGCGGGTCCTCGCGCAGGACGAGCGGCTGTGGGAGGCGCCGTGCGTGAGGGAGTGGACCGGCCTCGGCTTCTCGGAACAGCTGCTCCGCGCCGTCGTGCTCCCGCTCGGCGGCTTCCGCCGCCTGCACGCCGTCTCCGTCCAGGCCCGACGGCGGTTCGGCGTTGGCTGCGGGAATTGGCACGGCGTGCGGACGCCGGGACAGGGGAGGAGGAGGGGGGTGCCGTGGACCGAGCACGAGCACAGGTGAGTATAGTGTTTTTCTGATCTCACTGTCTTGTGAGAGTGATTGCTCTGCTCCATCCATGTCATGCACAAGACTAGTTAGTGATATAAATTTTCTTTCTTGAATTCACCATCAATCAATAGGATTTACATCATCAGATGGCTTTGCTAGCATTTAAAACATGGAAATTGGAAGAATAATTCAACCATGGAAGAACTGCTCTCTGAAACTGAATAAATTGTGTATGTTCACTAGGAATTGACGAGACAGTCATGTAGCATGATGTTTGATGGCCATCCAGCAAGAATTCATGATCCATACTGATACTGGTTGCTGAAGCTGATCATGCCTTGTTCTTTGGCCAGCTTGTTCCTCTTAGGCCTGAAGGAGTACGGAAGAGGGGATTGGAGGAACATATCACGCAACTTCGTGCAGACGAGGACGCCGACGCAGGTGGCCAGCCACGCGCAGAAGTACTTTATCAGGCTTGGCTCAGGGGTGGCAAGGAGGTCGAGCATCCACGACATCACCACAGTTCACCTGACCGACGACCAGCCTCCCTCGCCATCCCAGTGATTTATGATCAACCAGTCCAGCGCACCGGCTCAGCTCGGCAACGGGGCACTTCTCGCTGCCAGCCGACACCAAGAACACGGCGCCGCGAGCGCGCCCTTCAGTTCGCCGAACTGGGCTCTCGGGATGCCGAACTACGGCAGGGTTTGCAAGATCAAGGCCTGCAGTGTGGTCCTCTACATGATCAGCTGGCCGCAAACCGGAGTACGCTGTATTAGAAGATGCAAGCACATCAGATGTCTAGTGTAATATGGCCCTTGCTGTAGTTTCACTGCCTGTATTATTATTGAAGTAATTGATCATGGGGATTTTCCAGAACATAGCAGAGAGAGGAGGTGTGCTGGTGAGTGGTGATGCTTGGTAGTAGTCCATAATTGTTGGTGTTGATACTGAGAATGTCAGGGGAAAAGGATGCAGGGGATGTCTAGAACTTGATGCTGTAGTATGTTCGGACAGACAGGGAATGCTAGTGCTCAGTACTGGTCATGCACATTGTCAAGTGACTTGTTTTCAATCTTCATGGATCCTGCTTTCTGGTCAGTTCATGTTATTGGAAACCTTACTCATGCAGCATCTCACACATACTTATCCACATCTATCATTCATTCATTCAAGCATATATAACCTGTCTCGGTGCTTGCGCCGTCCGTTGTTTGCGAGTGTAATTTTTTCGGATAAACCAAAATGAGTTTGCAGTGAGTAATCCAGCATTTACCTGCCTTGCTCATCTGGTTAACTTTTTCCTTGATTACAGCTCTAGTTATTTCCAACCTTGTGGATTGACCTTTGCATTGCTTGTGTACAATTAACTCCTTTAAACAAATAGGAAATCCTTCTCTTGTATACTCCCTCTGTTCCTTAATATAAGACCTTTTAGTTTTTTTTATTCGTATGTATCTAGACATTTTTTGGTATGTATGTTCACTCATTTTAGTATGTATGTAGTCAATATTTTGGAATAGCTAAAAGGTCTTATATTAAGGAATCGAGGGAGTAGATCTCTACTACTAATGATGATGATGATGATGGTGGTGGTGGTGGATTCACCAAGCAATGGAATTAGAAATGAGTCAGACTTTTCTGCCTCTCATGCTTTGGCATCTCATGCTTTCCATCAACTTTTGCAAAATCTTTCCGTCTCTCCATTTTGGCCCTGTTCTTCTTGCCCTCATTGAGAAAAAGGCAGGGATACAAGGCAAATCCCTCCCTGTGACAACAGTAGTTAATGGAACAAGGAGCAGCACTCGGGCACAAAACGTTTTATTTTTTGGCCAACTTGTGTGCTGGGTGCTTGTGCTTTTCTGCCTCTCCTTTTCTGCAAGTTGCAGTGCAGAAACACAAAACCACTCACTCAGCTCAGTTCAGCTCTCTGATGATGATGATGATGATGATGATGGTGATGATCTTGATGGAGGTGGCACTGTTGTGTGTCATTAGAAGCTTCTGGGTGTGATGGATGGATGCGGTGTTGTGGTTGCTGCTGCTTCAAGCAGCATTTCTTCAGGCCTGCTGCTGCCTTTCCATGTCACCTGTACACCATTCTTTTCTTTCTGATATCATGTAGCAATGCATTCTTTTCAAAATTATTGATGGAGACACGACCAATCAAGGTGGAAAGCATGGTTTACGTTGACGATATTCTTACCATGAAGCATGTGTTTCTGTTACTTTTGCTGTCATTTTACAAGCGCTTCAGCCTCACAGAGACGATGCAGGCAGATCAGTAAACCCCCGCGCCGAACATTTCTTCATCTTGACAATCTGAGGTGACTTTTAACAATTTAACTTGCGTCTGTATTTCTCAGACCCGTAACCAGTAAGTCTATCGCATGAATTCCGCTGCACTGACAACAAGAGCAAACATTTGTACACAATAGAAAAACGCTATATGTGATGTATTCAACATGCTATATAATCTAAGTTCCTGATGATTTTTGTAACTGTGAAGCTTAGCTTATGGATGGTAGTGGAATTTGATTAGCCATCTACTTGTGAATGTTTTCTTTCACAGCAAATTGAAGCGTAAGTGCAGTCTGTTTGACAAAAGCAAAAGTACAACTTGATCCATGAAATATGCTGGCTGGGTATGAATTCTTTGCGGCCACAGGGGTTTTGAAATTCCAATCTGCAAAAATTTGAAGAAATTCCAATCTGCCAAAATTTGAACTTCATACGTATGCATTTTTTTCCAGGATTTCTGCGAAGAACAACCAACCTGTTTTCAAACTTTCCACTAGAAACTGGAGACATGTTAATCTGGTGTTTATTATATGTTACAAAATGCACATACCAGGTACAACAGCTGACTATAATACGACGATCGTTACATGAGCAAACGTGAAATAGGAAAAGTCAAACAAACCAAACCAAGCAAGCCGGCGGAGAGAGGTACTTACTAGTGTACAAGATTATATAATAGTAAATCATAGCTTGGTGTAAAAATCCCACGATCGGAAAATGCCCAACGATCTTTGTTTTGTTAGAAAACTTAATCGACCGGCCTGATTTATTATCGGACCCTTAAACAGGTGGGATGGTGGGAGTGAGTAGAACGTCGCCGGTGCCTGGAAGCGGGATGAGGCGTAGACACGAACGTCGGCGTGCTTTACCCAGGTTGGGGGCTCTCCTTGGAGATAATACCCCTACTCCTGCTCTGCAGGGACTCCGCATGATCACTAAGGCACTAGTGAATACAATGTGCTCCTTGAGCTGTGTGCTAGAGGTGGAAGGAGGCAAGGCTAGCTCTCTTCTCTCTCTAGGTATGAGTCTAGTTCTAACTGGTTGGGAACCCTTTGCATGGGTGCCCTGGGGGTTTATATAGACCTACCCCCCAGGGGTACAATGGTAACTTGGCTGGGTGTAGGGCCCGACTGTCTGCGTCTCTGGTCGCCGGCTTCTCCGCCGGCAGCTGGGGCCCGCCGCTGGGGCCCGCCGCCTGGTGGGCCCCTCCGACTGGTCTGGTACGAAGCCGACAGGCCGCTTCCGCCGCTGGCGGGTCTGGCTGGTGGCTGATCACTGTAGCCATGATGCTAATGACGCAGGCTTGGTCAGGGGAGCGTGGCTATAGTCCCGCCGCCTGGTGGGAGATCACTGTAGCCACACTGCACCCCTTCTGGTTAATGGCGCACGGGCCTCCGGGGAGGGGCCGACCGCCTGCTAGAGGCCGGCCTCCCGTAATTCCGGCTGGTCTGGCTTCCTCCGTCTTCCGGGCTCTCTCTGCCTGGTAGGGCCTGCCGCTTGCAGGCCGTACTGACAAGCCATCGTGGGATCGGGACTCCGCCGGTGAGGAGTGGCGTCAAGGGGGAGTGGCGACAGTGTCGCACCATGCGGAGATCTCTGCCTGTACGGGGCACTGTAGCCATGCCAAACCCAGGATCCGGGGGTGCGGGGCTATACTGTAGCCTCACCCTGTCGTGTCCTCTTGATGAGGGGCGCAGACTCTGAGGGCACCGGGTGGCCGCCTGCTAGAAGCCGGCCTCTGCGGAGGCCGTCTGCTAGGAGTCGGCCTGTCTTGGTGCCGTCTGTTGATGCTTGGCCGCCTTCAGGCAGCTGGCCGTTCGAGCCAGCCGGCCACCGGAAGACGGTGCTTCATTCTGGAGTCTCGTGGGGCGAAGCCGGCCCAAAGTCTCGAAAGGTTCGGGGACTCGAGTTAGGCTACCCGTGGCCCATTACTCCGACATCCAGTTTCAGACAACATTAAATAGTACCGTAGCATTGAAAGAGGTTAAATATAGGGTGGCAAAAACAAAATTTTCCCTTGAAAGTTGGTGGTACGAAATACTCCCTCCGTCCAAAAATAAGTGTTTTAACTTTGTACTAACTTTAGTACAAAGTTAAACTAAGCTTGAGACACTTATTTTGGGACGGAGGGAGTACGTGGTAGCACTGACATTCAAGTTGAGTTCTTTCATTTTGCCGAAAAGATTCAGGTTGAGTTTAGCAGGAACAAAAGAAGTTGTGGAAAGAGATTAGGCGCAATCTCCATACTAGTGAGCCGATCCTCCTTAGAAATCATCTTGGAGGCAGCATCAACATCTAGTTGTGGCACCGCCGAGGTGACCATGCGGTCAACCTCCATGGTGACGTGGGCGTCATTAGAGACTACCAAAGCCGCCACAATGGGCACCACGGGGGTCGCCTTTATGGGAGCAGCAGGGGGCGTAGAGATCATCACGTGTGCCGCCATGGGCGCCAGTGGTGCTCTCTCCTGAACCAAGGCGAGGTGTGTCTCACGCGCCTTCCGATCCTTGTATGCTTCAACGACCTCCGGTGGTGTGCGGCACTGGCGGGAGAAATGCTCCACCGAGCCATAACAGAAGTGTTGGGGAACGTTGCAGAAAATTAAAATTTTTTCCTACGGTTTCACCAAGATCCATCTATGAGTTCATCTAAGCAACGAGTCAAGGGAGTGAGTTTGCATCTACATACCACTTGTAGATCGCGTACGGAAGCGTTAGAGGGAGCGGTGATGATGGAGTCGTACTCGCCGTGATTCAGATCACCGGAGATCCTAGCGCCGAACGGACGGCACCTCCGCGTTCAACACACGTACGGAGCGTGTGACGTCTCCTCCTTCTTGATCCAGCAAGGGGGAAGGAGAGGTTGATGATGATGGCTCCAGCAGCAGCACAACGGCGTGGTGGTGGTGCAACAGCAGCACTCCGGCAGGGCTTCGCCAAGCACGTGACGGAGGAGGAAGAGGTGTAGCAGGGGGAGGGGGCGCCAGGACTTCAGGGTGCGGCTGCCCCTCTCCCCCTCCCTTTATATAGGCCCCCAGGGGGGGGTGGCCCTGGAAGATTCAATCTCCCAAGGGGGCGGCGGCCAAGGGGGGAGGAGTGCCCCCCAAGGCATATGGTGCGCCCCCCCACCCTAGGGTTTCAACCCTAGGCGCAGGGGGTGGGCCTAGGGGGGCGCACCAGCCCACTATGGGCTGGCTCCCCTCCCACTTCAGCCCATGGGGCCCTCCGGGATGGGTGGCCCCACCCGGTGGACCCCCGGGACCCTTTCGGTGGTCCCGGTACAATACCGGGTGACCCCGAAACTTTCCCGATGGCCGAAATACCACTTCCTATATATAATTCTTTACCTCCGGACCATTCCGAAACTCCACGTGACGTCCGGGATCTCATCCGGGAATCCGAACAACATTCGTTATACTGCATACTCATATTCATACAACCCTAGCATCACCGAACCTTAAGTGTGTAGACCCTACGGGTTCGGGAGACACGTAGTCATGACCGAGATGGCTCTCGGGCAATAACCAACAGCGGGATCTGGATACCCATGTTGGCTCCCACATGCTCCTCGATGATCTCATCGGATGAACCACGATGTCAAGGATTCGAACAACCCCGTATACAATTCCGTTTATCATTCGGTACGTTACATGCCCGAGACTCGATCGTCGGTATCCCAATACCTCGTTCAGTCTCGTTACCGGCAAGTCACTTTACTCGTACCGTAATGCATGATCCCGTGACCAAACACTTGGTCACTTTGAGCTCATTGTGATGATGCATTACCGAGTGGGCCCAGAGATACCTCTCCGTCATACGGAGTGACAAATCCCAGTCTTGATCCGTGTCAACCCAACAGACACTTTCGGAGATACCTGTAGTGCACCTTTATAGTCACCTAGTTACGTTGTGACATTTGGTGCACCCAAAGCACTCTTACGGTATCCGGGAGTTACACGATCTCATGGTCTAAGGAAGAGATACTTGACATTGGAAAAGCTCTAGCAAAACGAACTACACTATCTTGTGCTATGCTTAGGATTGGGTCTTGTCCATCACATCATTCTCCTAATGATGTGATCCCGTTGTCAATGACATCTAATGTCCATAGTCAGGAAACCATGACTATCTGTTGACCAACGAGCTAGTCAACTAGAGGCTCACTAGGGACATGTTATGGTCTATGTATTCACACGTGTATTACGATTTCCGGATAATACAGTTATAGCATGAATAAAAGACAATTATCATGAACAAGGAAATATAATAATAATCCTTTTATTATTGCCTCTAGGGCATATTTCTAACAGTCTCCCACTTGCACTAGAGTCAATAATCTAGTTACATTGTGATGAATCGAACACCCATAGAGTTCTGGTGTTGATCATGTTTTGCTCGCGAGAGAGGTTTAGTCAACGGATCTGCGACATTCAGATCCGTATGTACTTTGCAAATATCCATGTCTCCATGTTGAACATTTTCGCGGATGGAGTTGAAACGACGCTTGATGTGCCTGGTCTTCTTGTGAAACCTGGGCTCCTTGGCAAGGGCAATAGCTCCAGTGTTGTCATAGAAGAGTTTGATCGGCCCCGACGCATTGGGTATGACTCCTAGGTCGGTGATGAACTCCTTCACCCAAATTGCTTCATGCGCTGCCTCTGAGGCTGCCATGTACTCCGCTTCCATGTAGATCCCGCCATGACGCTCTGCTTGCAGCTGCACCAGCTTACTGCTCCACCATTCAACATATACACGTATCCGGTTTGCGACTTAGAGTCATCCAGATCTGTGTCAAAGCTAGCGTCGACGTAACCTTTTACGACGAGCTCTTCGTCACCTCCATAAACGAGAAACATGTCCTTTGTCCTTTTCAGGTACTTCAGGATATTCTTGACCGCTGTCCAGTGTTCCTTGCCGGGATTACTTTGGTACCTTCCTACCAAACTTGCGGCAAGGTTTACATCAGGTCTGGTACACAGCATGGCATACATAATAGATCCTATGGCTGAGGCATAGGGGATGACGCTCATCTCTTCTTTATCTTTTGCCGTGGTCGGGCATTGAGCCAAGCTCAATCTCACACCTTGCAGTACAGGCAAGAACCCTTTCTTGGACTGATCCATTTTGAACTTCTTCAAAATTTTATCAAGGTATGTGCTTTGTGAAAGACCTATGAGGCGTCTTGATCTATCCCTATAGATCTTGATGCCTAATATGTAAGCAGCTTCTCCAAGATCCTTAATTGAAAAACACTTATTCAAGTAGACCTTAATACTGTCCAAGAATTTTATATTATTTCCCATCAAAAGTATGTCATCTACATATAAGCGTACGTGTAAGGTTGGTCCAGGTCGCTTCATCCCACAATACCGCTGAAGCAAGATAAGACTAGTAGCGGCAAAGCAAGTTGAAAAGATCTACGCCCACAACAAAATTGTGTTCTACTCGTGCAATAGAGAACTACGCATAGACCTAGCTCATGATGCCACGGTTGGGGAACGTTGCAGAAAATTAAATTTTTTTCCTACGGTTTCACCAAGATCCATCTATGAGTTCATCTAAGCAACGAGTCAAGGGAGTGAGTTTGCATCTACATACCACTTGTAGATCGCGTACGGAAGCGTTAGAGGGAGCGGTGATGATGGAGTCGTACTCGCCGTGATTCAGATCACCGGAGATCCTAGCGCCGAACGGACGGCACCTCCGCGTTCAACACACGTACGGAGCGTGTGACGTCTCCTCCTTCTTGATCCAGCAAGGGGGAAGGAGAGGTTGATGATGATGGCTCCAGCAGCAGCACAACGGCGTGGTGGTGGTGGAACAGCAGCACTCCGGCAGGGCTTCGCCAAGCACGTGACGGAGGAGGAAGAGGTGTAGCAGGGGGAGGGGGCGCCATGACTTCAGGGTGCGGCTGCCCCTCTCCCCCCTCCCTTTATATAGGCCCCCAGGGGGGGGCGCCGGCCCTGGGAGATTCAATCTCCCAAGGGGGCGGCGGCCAAGGGGGGAGGAGTGCCCCCCAAGGCATGTGGTGCGCCCCCCACCCTAGGGTTTCAACCCTAGGCGCAGGGGGTGGGACTAGGGGGGCGCACCAGCCCACTATGGGCAGGCTCCCCTCCCACTTCAGCCCATGGGGCCCTCCGGGATGGGTGGCCCCACCCGATGGACCCCCGGGACCCTTCCGGTGGTCCATGTACAATACCGGGTGACCCCGAAAATTTCCCGATGGCCGAAATACCACTTCCTATATATAATTCTTTACCTCCGGACCATTCCGAAACTCCTCGTGATGTCCGGGATCTCATCCGGGACTCCGAACAACATTCGGTATACTGCATACTCATATTCATACAACCCTAGCGTCACCGAACCTTAAGTGTGTAGACCCTACGGGTTCGGGAGACACGTAGTCATGACCGAGATGGCTCTCGAGCAATAACCAACAGCGGGATCTGGATACCCATGTTGGCTCCCACATGCTCCTCGATGATCTCATCGGATGAACCACGATGTCGAGGATTCGAACAACCCAGTATACAATTCCCTTTGTCATTCGGTACGTTACATGCCCGAGACTCGATCGTCGGTATCCCAATACCTCGTTCAGTCTCTTTACCGGCAAGTCACTTTACTCGTACCGTAATGCGTGATCCCGTGACCAAACACTTGGTCACTTTGAGCTCATTGTGATGATGCATTACCGAGTGGGCCCAGAGATACCTCTCCGTCATACGGAGTGACAAATCCCAGTCTCGATCCGTGTCAACCCAACAGACACTTTCGGAGATACCTGTAGTGCACCTTTATAGTCACCCAGTTACGTTGTGACGTTTGGTACACCCAAAGCACTCTTACGGTATCCGGGAGTTACACGATCTCATGGTCTAAGGAAGAGATACTTGACATTGGAAAAGCTCTAGCAAAACGAACTACACGATCGTGTGCTATGCTTAGGATTGGGTCTCGTCCATCACATCATTCTCCTAATGATGTGATCCCGTTGTCAATGACATCTAATGTCCATAGTCAGGAAACCATGACTATCTGTCGACCAACGAGCTAGTCAACTAGAGGCTCACTAGGGACATGTTATGGTCTATGTATTCACACGTGTATTACGATTTCCGGATAATACAGTTATAGCATGAATAAAAGACAATTATCATGAACAAGGAAATATAATAATAACCCTTTTATTATTGCCTCTAGGGCATATTTCCAACAAGAAGAAGTCCTGAGGCCTCTTCCCTTCCTTGCCCGGTTTGTGCTGCTTAGCCGGGGCGGAGGGTTGAGGGCCCTTCTTCTTGCCCTTGCGGCCCCTCTTCTTCTGTTGAGGCTTGCGGACTTTGAGAGCATTCACCTCCTGGCGAGAACTCCCCCCAAGTGGTTGTGCAACAAAGTTTTTTTTAGAACCTCGTCCTGCGCCTCCTCCACCTGGAGGACGACGTCAATCAACTCTGAATACCTCGTGTAGTTGCCCTGGCGGTAGTTCCGTGAGGACTAGACCGCGTCAGGGTGGAAAGTGGATAGGGTTTTCTCAATCTTCTGGGTGTCGGTAATCTCAGTACCACACAATCGAAGAGTCGTACAAATCCGGTGCAGAGCCGAACTGTCCTCTCCAACCGTCTTGAAGTCCGCAAACCTCAGGCGGATTCACTCTGCCTCTGCACGTGGCTTCACAGTGTACTTCAGCCGCTCAAACCGCTGCTTAAGAGCGGTCCAAAGGCCAGAAGCACTGCGCTCAGCCATATACTCATCTTTCAGAGTAGGTGACAGGTGATGATGGAGAAAATGCAGAGCCTGCGCATTCTCAGTTTCGAACTTGGGAAAGGTGGGGGCCAGCTGGGCCCCCTTACCGATCACCCTCAGGAGGGTTTTGCCCTGGAGAAAGATCTCGCAGTCCGAGGACCATGACAGGTAGTTTAGCCCTGTCTGGGCCAACTCAGCAAACTCCTTGTTGACAATTCCGGCCATCTACGATTTATGCAAAAATCATGGGATTACAGCAGGTAATCTTTTGCACAAATGCGATGTTGATAAATTTATTCAATAAAAATGATGTTCCATTATTTAAAACATGTTCTTATATGACTTACCTAATGATTAAGAGTGCTAAACAATTAATCTACAGTAGTAAAATCATACAATAAAAACATGTTTACAAAATATAGCATGTTAAGCGCATTTCATACGTGAAAAATAGCCCAAAAAGTGAATTCTCGAGGCATATTTAAGCCTAAAGTAGCATTTTTAGCGAAAACAGACAGTTTCAGGGACTTATACATAAAATATTACAACAAGAATATAGTCGCATAAATCTATGGTACAACGGGGGCTAAAACACAAATAATCCAAGCTGCAGCCAGCGCCACCCTCTTTTTTTTCATTGCCAGGACTCCCACGGTCGTGGCCCATCCGAGGCCCAGCAGCCAGTGCCCGGCCGGCCCACCAGGGGGACGACACTAGGGTTCCTCCTAGCGCCCGAACAGTGGCGGCGACTGCTGTTGGTGGGGCCCGAGGCCCGGGCGGTTGCGCGCAGCACGCGCGCCCCGTCTGGTAACGCCGGCGGCCCGCACGACGGCGGTTACGTGGCCCTCACGATGCGGCCGGTACTCCAGCACGCGAGCGGCCGGCGGCCGGCATGGGCATGCACGGCGTCGACCGGACTGCGTTCGTGGCGCGGCGATGACCAGCGCGTGGTGGTCAGTACTAGCTCGCGGCTGCCCGGAGCCTGGCGCGGTGGTGGCCAGCAGAGCCGATCAATGGTAGCTGGCGAGGCGGCACAGCGACGCACGCGGCAACGGCCATGCGCCAGCTGGGCGAAGTGAGCAGCGCGTGGCCAGCAGTGCACGGCGGTGCTTCGGGCGATGCGGGCGTACATCGGGTACGCGGTGGCCACGGCGCGGCGTGGATGACCAGCGGGGTCGCAGCCGGCGATGGCTACGGTGCGTGACGACGGCAGCCAGCAGGGCACGCGAGCGCGCAGCGGCGCGAGCATGCAGCGGGCACGGGAACGCCCAGCATGGCCATGGTGACGCCATCGATGGTTTGGCATGGCGTCATCTGTACGTCGGCCTCGGGATGCAAGTCTTCGTCTTGTTCATCCGGAACTCCGACGACGCATGGCACATCTGGTGCTTTTGCGGCGGTACCGTGACCATCTGGGTCACGATCTGTACAGACTCCTTATAGTGCAGTTAACAAGTTCCTCTTGATCCAAGAACATCGACATTGGTCGGCGACGTATTCGTCAGCTCGGTTCTTGGGAGAAAAATCCACACCATAGTTAGATTAAATCCGAAAAATATATTAGTCGCAAAAACAGAATCGCGAGAACATGAGAAATCCATTTTTGCAAAAGAGAGATCAGATCTTATACCTCCGCGTGAACGACGAAAGCCTGCTTGATGCAGGCTTGACGCAGGCTTGATGGATAGTTGGTGGAGCGAAGCATGCTGATGACATATTCCGCAACTCCGCCGGCCAGTCCGGTCTGAGGTTGCGGAGCGAGGGCAAGCGTCGTAGACGAAGTAGTCGAACACGCAAAGTAGAACACGCAAAGTAGATGGACACAGAGAAACATGATGAGGACTAGCTTTATTAATCAATAATCAAGTGTTACAATGATGACTCCTCGTCGTTTTATATAGAGGTAGGGGGTCAAGGGAAGTACCCACTTAACCTAAAACGTGGAACCCGGAGGGGCCAGCCCGTGCGATACACCCCTTTGTGTGGCCCGATTTCCCAACACAAATCATGGCATGAGATGAGGAATATAGCTCAACCATATCACAACCGTGTCATGGTACACAACAGAAACGCACGCCACGTTGTTTATCATATCACCCCACGTTCTTCTAGCTGAGCGGCGACAGCTCCACAAGCACCCACCTCGTCATCCCACATCGCCCGCTTCTGCACCTCCGCCTCCCGTGAACGTGAACAAGGCCATGGACGGCAGTTTGAGCTAGGACTCTGTCCATCTCCTCCGGGGATGGCCGCCTGAAAAACTGTGTCTTCCTGCTCCGTGCCATTGGCCGTGTACGAGATGGAGCTAAGGGCGCAGGAGGCCGCTGCCCACCCGTTCCCGTCACCAAGACCAAGGTCGACGGCCGCGTCGGCTTCTCCCCGCGAGCTCGACGAGCTCATGGCCGGCCGACGCCTCCCCTCCAGCGGCGAGATGTGCCAGCCTCCCGACGGACGGCCGCACCTTCCCCAACCTCGTCGTTATAACACACGAGGAATGACGAGCGGGAGGCCCGGGCAAGAGGATGAGGAAGGCGACGTGGACGAGGTAAGCGTCGACGAAGCTCTCCTGCCGATCCCTAGGAGGAGCCAGGACTGCAAGGAGCTAGGAGAGGTGAGCTTAGCGGTGGGCGCCGAGGTGAAGCGGCAGCTGTGGCTCGCCGGCCCGCTCATCGTCGGCAGCCTGATGCAGAACCTGATCCAGACCATCTCCGTCATGTTCGTCGGGCACCTCGGCGAGCTGCCCCTCGCCGGCGCGTCCATGGCCACCTCTTTCGCCACCGTCACCGGATTCAGCTTGCTGGTAAGTAGCATTTTGCTAGCTAGCTTGGCGCTTCATGTTTTCCACATCATGAATTTGTGCAAAGATGGTAGGAATATGAGTCACGTATACTATAAATTACTCCCTCATCAGTGTAAAAAAAAGTCTTACGTTATGGGATGAAGGGAGTAATACTCTATTCCTACGACCCACGTAAAGCTACGAAAGATTTCTACGTAACCTTCCTAAATCCTTCTCTACCCCCCCTGATTTTCGGGGGGTGGGGCCTCATCCTCCCTCTTCCCCAACGATGATTATCCACGTTGCTAATCATGTAAAGTATGTAACTTCTGCTACGTAGGTGTAGCATTACCGCTATTCCTAAGTTGCCTAAACATGTTTCTCTATCTCAGTTAGCTTTTGAAGCTTTGGATCCACATCCAACCACCCTTTTAAACCTTTAATAATGGAGTAAAAGTTGCACTGATTAATACTTTGCAATAACACTTTCGAAGCTGCATGCGAGTATGAACTTTTCTCTAAAAAACTTAGCAATGTGGAATGTTAGGTGGCGAAGGTTTTCAGAAGCGAGAACTACTCAGTCTTTTATTGTTCTTAACTCGTCCTTTTACGACCAAGAATAGCCACCTATGAAGATGTGTATATGTGCCCATATGAGATATGCATGGTGTTTCTGATACGTGAATTGCTATATATAACTCGCACTCCTGAAAATTTGTGAAATTTTAGTCGTTTTTTGTTCATTGATGTTTCGATGTGTGAAATTTCAGCCACTCTTTTAGGTTCATACTTTTGTTTCCTATAAGTTTCCTTTCTTTTGTGAATGCACATTGATTATACGTGCAATTACTTCAACTGCATTTTAATGTGTCCAGACACAAAAGAGTCTAAAACATGAGAAATTTTCGGGCACCATTACGTAATGTGTCCAGGTAGTTACTTTTGATGATGCATATGACTATCTGAGCCCAGCCAATGGTACATTCATCACCGGTTATGCTCCCTCGCGCCCTGGGTATCCTTCTATTTTTGTCACCATTACCTGTCGCCTATGCCATCACAAACCCGTCAGTTATCTCCATGTGCAATTGCGCCACCATCCAAATCCTCTTACATAAATATCATTTTTTTTCAAATATGTTTATCTTTACACTTTAACCATATATAAGTGGCTTGTTTTTAAAAGGATAACTCAACTTTCTGACTGTTGCTTATTTTGTCAAGATTTGTGTTGTCCTTTTCTTTTTCCTTGTGTTGTTTTCATGTCTTCTTTGATTAATTTTTCGACTTGCCCCTTTTCGGGGTCAATATTATCTTATTTGGCTTTAATCCCATCACCTTTTGACTCTTATTTTTTCTGTTTTTATGCATTTTTCTTTTGTTTTTTTCTTGTTTAGTCAGGTTTTCTTTTTGTATTTATGGGTTTGTATGGGATTTTGTGTGAGTGTAAAAGTATATACGCAAGTAATATACAATATGTGTGTAAATTATACTTAATTGTTAAAAATTGCACTATGCTTATTCTTTGCATATTAAAAAAAATGCAATTTCAAAGCAAAGTTATGTGTAAGCTTTTTAAAGTTGTTTTTTCATTCCCTTTCTTTTAAAGGGGCATACCAATGCCACTAATTCATTCTTTCATAGAAAACTTATTTTTTTATTTTATTTTTTCTTGAAGGATAATATCAATGCCACTAATTCATTTCTAATTAGAACTTTTTTTTTGAAAATTTCACTATTATATGCTTACTCTTGCATAGTATAAAAAATGCAATTTTTGTATAAATTGTGTGCAAATTTTGCTGCTATTTGTTTCTTTTTTATGTTCTTTCTTCTTAAAGGGTAATGCAAATGCTACCAATATATTCTTAGTTAGAAAACATGAATTTTATTTTTGTGTGTCCAAGTACACACACAAGTACTATACAATATGTGTGTACATTATACTAGAGCGTGAAAATTGCACTGTTATATGAGTATTCTTTGCATATAACAAAAATTATATTTTTAGTGTGTGCAATTTTTCCTTTCATTTTTCTTCTTCTTAAACGGTATACCAATGTCACTTATTCATTCTTTCTTAGAGAACTTTATTATTTTGATTTTATTTTACTTTTTATTTCATTTTCTTTCTTCTTTAATGGCAATACCAATGCCACTAATTTGTTCCTTCTTAGATTTATTTTTGCCAAAACTACACTATTAGATGATTATATTCTTGCATATTATGAAGAACACAATTTCTGTGTAAATTGTGTGCAATTTTTTTATTATTTTTTTGTTTGTTTTGTCATTTTCTTTCTTCTTAAAGTGTAATACCAATGACACTAATTCATTCTTTATTAGAAAACATCATTTTTGTTTTCCATTAATATTTATTTATTCATTTTTGTTTTCACCGAAATTCTAAATTCAGTCCCCTGACCCCTAGCCAGTCCCTTGTGTTTACTGTCAAACTTCCGGTTTCATAAATGACATTATTCTTCCTCCCATTTCCCCTTGATCAGACAGGCATGTCCAATGCTCTGGACACTCTATGTGGCCAAGCATTTGGCGCCGGCCAATACCACCTCCTTGGCATATACAAGCAACGCGCCATGCTGCTACTCACAGTCGTAAGCATCCCTGTCGCCATCATGTGGTTCTACACTGGTCAGATCATGCTCCTGTTCGGCCAAGACCCCGAGATCGCCATGGAGGCAGGCATGTACGCCCGGTGGATGATCCCCGGCCTCTTCGGCTATGGACTACTGCAGTGCCACGTTCGTTTCTTGCAGTCGCAAAACACCGTGCTCCCGGTCATGGTGAGCGCCGGCGCGGCCGCTCTGTTCCATCTGCTCGCCTGCTGGCTGCTCGTGCACGTTGCCGGGATGGGCAGCAAGGGCGCGGCTCTGAGCACCGCCGTCTCCTACTGGGTCTACGTGATCTTACTGGCCATGTACGTGAGGGTGTCGAGCTCTTGTAAGCAGACGTGGAACGGGTTCTCCATGCAAGCCTTCCATGGGGCGCACGACTTTCTCAGGCTCGCCGTGCCGTCTGCTCTCATGCTTTGGTGAGTGACATTTGGAGTTCTTAACTAGACGTCGCAAACTCGCGATCATCGGTCGGGTCTTGATGTTCGCATGTCATGGCAGCTTGGAATGGTGGTCGTTCGAAATCCTCGTGCTGCTTTCAGGACTTCTTCCAAATCCTAAGCTGGAAACATCCGTCCTATCAATCACGTAAGATTACAGTCCCATCGCCGAGTTTCTTGCTGTGTCGATTTGCTTCGTGTCTTCACGTACATTTGTGTCTTGCGACAGACTCAACACGGCTAACTGTCTCTTCATGATTCCCTACGGCCTCGGCGCTGCCATAAGGTAAGTAAATATATACCCACTTCAGTTTATGTAGTTTATATTAAAATATCTGAAACATCTTATATTTGTGAACGGAGGAAGTATCACTGAAGCAAAATGTCAATGTCCCTTCATGTTACTATTCGTGCATGGTGTTTTGCATGAAATATAAGATCGTGCTTCGTGCAGCACCCGTGTCTCGAACGAGCTCGGGGCGGGGCGGCCACGGGCAGCCCGCCTCGCCGTGCACGTCGTCATGTTCTTGGCCATCTCGGAAGGAACCGTCATGGCTGCGGTCGTGGTCCGTGTGCGCTACATCTGGGGCCACGCTTACAGCAGCGAGGAGGAGGTCGTGTCATACGTTGCCAGGATGCTGCTGGTGATCTTGGTGGTCAACTTTTTCGACGGGATTCAGTGTGTTCTCTCAGGTACATTGCCCTACGTGGATCTGCTCCTCGATCAGTTGCTAGCTATACACGGCCGGTTGACATGGCCGGGAGGGACAAAACACATGTGCATGTATATAACGCTATATCAGTCTGTATATAGGTGTTGCTAGAGGCTGTGGGTGGCAGAAGATGTGTGCCTTCATCAACCTTGGGGCATTCTACGTTGTCGGCGTGCCGGCGGCCTACCTCATAGCCTTCGTGTTGCGCGTCGGCGGGATGGTGCTTTCCCTTTGCATCTATTCGTTTGGTTTTGTCTAACCTTTTACCTTGGATGCCATGCTGAGAGCGCGAACCATAATAACGTATGTGCAGGGCCTTTGGATGGGGATCATCTGCGGTGTTCTGGTGCAGGTCATGCTGCTCACGATCATCACACTGTGCACCAATTGGCAGAAGGAGGTAATTAGTTCATGTCGTTTTTTTGTTTCCGCAGATTCGGGTTCATGCGTGTAATGAAGTAATTAGTTCATGGTTGTGTGGACTGAACATGCATGTGACCCATATATAGGCGATGAAGGCGAAGAACAGAGTGTTCAATTCTTCTATTCCGACGGATCGATCTACTCATGACATGAAGATAAGTATGGAGGTCTCGTGCTACTGAAGATAAAAGAGGATGAAGTGAAGAACAAGCATATTCTTTTCTTGCAGCAAAGCTGAGGAAGGGAAATATCTTTGATGAGTTCCTTGGCCCCTGAAAGACACATTAAAACTATCACTGAGGACAGGGCGTTGCTCTATTGGCAAGCCATGCGGGTGTGCACGCTGCCCAACCAGGTTCGAGCCTTGGGCTAGGAGTACGAGTGTTTAGGTTGCTTTCTTCTGTAAAAGTATGCCACAAAGGGCTAGTCCTGGTTGGCCTTATTTTCTAATAAGATGTCTAGTTAGCATGAAAATTACCTAAAAATAATGAGCTATGCGGGGGACAGGAGGAAATACTTACCAATATATATATTACATTCATTTATTGATTTCCAAAATCATTTCTAAATTTATTAAGTAGACGAATTCATGAGTTAGAATACTCATTTGATTATTCATTTATATATATGACATTTCATCAGATTACATGTAGCAAAATAATTAATATATTGTGATTAAGACAGATCTCACATCATAAAGAATTTCGGTGGTGGGCGCCCATGTAGAGATATAAATTATATTCATTTTTTATTTGAATTTGTTTATACATTTATTAACTAGAAGTATTCATGAGATTTAGAGTACCCATTTTAGTATTCATTCATTTATTTTGGTTTGCTATCACACTGAATGTAGTAGAAGCAATAAATATAGTGTTTAAGGTAGGTATCAGATCATGTGGATTTTTTTCGGCGAACGTGCATATGGAGATATATTACACTTATTTGTTGATTTGCAAAGTTGGTTGTACATTTATTCACTAGATGTATTCATGAGAGTTAGGGTACTCATTTGATCATTCATTTATTTATTTGGTTTGCTATTACAATCCTTGTTGCAAAACGAATAAATATACTATGATTAAGGAAGGTCAGACCACAAGGATTTTCTCCGGTGAACGTATATAGAGATATATAGATTACATTTATTTGTTGATTTGTGAAATCTTTTGTACATCTATTCACTAGGTGGGTTCACAAAAGTTAGAGTACTCATTTGATCATTCATTTATTCGTATGATTTGCAATCGTATTCCATGTAGGAAAAGCAATAAATGTAATGCGACTAATATATAGATATGATAAGGATTTTCTCTTGCAGGGGTGTCTATATATAGTCACCATGCACCACACCTACACAACAATACCTAGGTAGGTGCAAAATGCAAACTGCAATGGCGAGTGTTTCAACCTTTATAGCTATGTTTATCATCATGCTCGCAGCCATGTCCTCTGGCATCCTTGTTGCCTATGCTAACACCGAATTCATCTCCCGCACATGCAACAAGACCAACAACACCGCATTGTGCATTGCCGTGCTTACCACAAAGCCACAAAGTGCCCATGCCTCCACCGAACACGACCTCGCCAGAATCGCATTGGAGCTCACCATTGACACCGCCAAACACAACGTCAAGGTCATCAATGACCTAGACAAGAAAAAACAGAGCAAGCCGAAGGCATTTGCACTGGCCATCTGCCTTAAGGCTTACACTGAAGCCACTAGTGCCCTTGAGATTTATGCTGTCTCGAACTTCCAAATGGGGTCGTACCCCAGTACGTTGGCCAATGTTTCATTCGCGATGGGCGCTAGTGATACATGCAAGAAAGCGTTCAAAAGGATCGGCAAGGAATCCCCAGTGTCCTACATAGACCGCGAGATGATAGAGCACTGCAGTGTCGCCAGCAACCTCATCAACCTACTTGTCCGCAAGTGATGACATTGCATTCCTGGCACATAGATGCCTATTGCTAATAACAAGATAATACCCTACTGCTTGTTGCGGGAATTTGTAGCACTATATTTGAGTATTATGGAGTAAGAAATAATAAAATCATAAAATGTATCTTTTTAACCTATGATGACATAATGTGAGAAGCCAGGAAAATTGGTATATTGTATAGTATCTCCATACTGAATTAGCTTCCATTTTCCACTATACTCCATTTTGAGCGAAAAAATAGCCAAAGGTACACCAAATGTCATGGTTACTAAGTAAGACAACAAATGTATTCTTTTTTTCTACATACTATTTAAGAGACTGCCATCCAACATAGAACAATTGAAGTAAAGAAGAATCAGAGCAGGCCATACTTGATCCTCTCAGCAAGCATTGTCATAACACCAGAATAATCAAATAGTGATATTCCAAGTATTAATTATTCTTACATCTTGAAAGTGAAGTTATAGCCTTAGAGAAGACTGTTTATTCACACACACATGCTTGAAAACAGAACATCACTTACTATTCTAGTATAGATAAATAATAAAATGATAGCAGCTATCTCCAAACCAGAAACACGGCAGCACCCTTATTTGTCACCACACTTGCACATCCCAGGGAGGAGCATGTTAGGTTGAATATTCAGCTGAACAAACATTAACACCGTAAGCAACCTGTAAATTGCAATGTATCAGCAAATTAAGGGGACAAAATGTATACCTTTCAAAATTAAGGAAATACAACATTTGATTGTGGCCTATATTTTTACATGTTTGAAGGGTTTGGATGTTCCCCTATATTTTTACATATTTGAAGGGTTTGAATGTTCCCCTAGAAGACACCCCACACGCGTTGCAGCTAGAATATGCATGAATATAAATTAGATACGTTAAGGACATGATTAAGAGTATGAAACCATGTGACATTTGTAAATTCTAATTAAATCAGCATGGGTGAATTGCATAAAGAAAAAAAAGGAATAACAATGGCACTAGCAATAATTGACTCTTGAAGGAATTTTGTGAAAAAAGTATAGCGACAGTATATATATATATATATATATATATATATATATATATATATATATATATATATATATATATATATATATATATATATATATTTATATACACACACACCTGAAAGGATCGATATAGTTGACTAGAGGGGGGGGGGTGAATAGGCTACTAACAATTTTTAGTTTTTCTTTACCAAATTAAACTTTACATCAAATTAGGTTGTCTAGATATGCAACTAGGTGAGCAATCTATATGATGCAACATCAATAAGCACACAAGCAGGAAAATGATATAACACAATATAGCTTGCACAAGTAAAGGTGAGAGATAACCAAAAGTGGAACCGATGGAGACGAGGATGTGTTACCGAAGTTCCTTCCTTTGAAGGAAAGTACGTCT
The DNA here is from genome assembly GCF_018294505.1 of Triticum aestivum. Classification (NCBI taxonomy): domain Eukaryota; kingdom Viridiplantae; phylum Streptophyta; class Magnoliopsida; order Poales; family Poaceae; genus Triticum; species Triticum aestivum. The sequence continues at coordinate 50,387,149 of NC_057801.1, read as the reverse complement.
CCGTTGGAGCAGTGTGGAGACACAATGCTCCCCAAGAAGCCACTAGGGCCACCGTATTCTCCTCACGCCCTCACACAATGCGAGATGGCGTGATTCCACTATTGGTGCCCTTGGAGGCGGCGACCGAACCTTTACAAACAAGGTTGAGACAATCTCCACAACTGAATTGGAGGCTCCCAACGACACCACGAAGCTTCACCACAATGGACTATGGCTCCGTGGTGACCTCAACCGTCTAGGGTGCTCAAACACCCAAGAGTACCAAGATCAGCAAGAGATTAGTGGGGGAAATCAAATTTCTCTTGGTGAAAGTGTAGATCGAGGCTCTCTCAACCAATCCCTAGAGAATCAAAAAGTTTGATTGGCTAGGGAGGGGATCGGGCGAAAATGGAGCTTAGAGCATCAATGGAGCTTGGAGGTGGAAGAGGTAGTCAACTCAGAGAAGAAGACTCCCCTTTTATAGTCACGGGACAAATCCAACCGTTATCCACTTAACCAGCCCGCGACATGCGGTACTATCGCACCAGACAAGCGGTACTACCACAAGGAGTTGCGGTACTACCGCAAGGTGGTGCGGTACTACCACACCCACGGCAGACACCAGAAGTGGCCCTTTTGCATTGACGTTGCGAGCAGTAAAACAGCCGGAGTGGTACTACCGTGCGCCCTTGCAGTAGCAGGGTTTGACTGGGTTGGGAAGGCACAAGAGAATAAAATTACATCTATGACTACTTCCGCTGAATTTAGATTGGTGCAAAAGTCTGACGCGGTACTACCGCATCCAGGGAGCGGTACTACCGCACAGGGCGTGGATATAAAAATCCCCTACTTCCGCGTGAGTAGCAGTGCTGGACCAGAGTCCACGGTACTATCGCATCCTAGAAGCGGTACTACCGCAAGGAGGTGCGGTACTACCGCATCCTCGGGCGGTTCTACCGCAAGGAGGTGCGGTACTACTGCATCCTCGGGCGGTACTACCGTGAGCCTCTGTGGTACTACTGCTCCCTTGAGCAGTACTACCGCACGCCATAGCACAATACCACTTGAAGACGTTCATTTAGCAAAGACACGGATAACAAATCAGAGCTCCAAAGAGGCAAGGGAAAGGAGGTGCAAAGGAACAGACGTGTACGTGATGATTCCACCCTAACCTTTCCGAAGTGGACCCCCTCTTAATAATACGGCTTTCCTACAACTCAAATCCACCAAAAGGAAACGTAGAGAAACGTCGTCTCGAAAGAACTCCAAGGGGCACACAATTGTCTTGTGCCTATACATGAGATACCTGAAATGCTCAATGCACACGATTAGTCCGCAAATGTATTATCATCAATCACCAAAACCACTTAGGGAGAAATATACCCTTACAATCTCCCCCTTTTTGGTGGATTGATGACAATACGGGATTTGCAAAGAGAGATATAAGATGACACATAAGCAAACCCAACATCTATAAACTATAGACGTGCTGCCCTAGTTGTGTGCACTTTAGAGAAGTGCTTTGGACTGCACGACACACATACTAGGATCAACACTCCCCCTATATTTTATAAACAAGGCAATCCTTGCACATGGAAGATGGCAAGATGAGCTCACAAACTACTAACATACTAGATAATAGGATAAGATAATAAGATAAGTAGAGGACATATGTCTTACACCATATGATAGTCTCCAGGAACCAGACAAACACAAACACAAGCCAACAAACCAAAGCAAACGAGGTTCAACCGGACGAACGCAAAGCACTAAACACGACACAACGACTCGCAAATCCTACACTCTCTCCCCCTTTGGCATCGAGACACCAAAAAGGCAGAGAGGACACCTACGACACAGGTGGTAGCTCAAACTGCAGTGATCACTCCTCATGCTCCTCATCCGTCCTGGCAGCGGGAATGGGCTCCTCCTCTGACTCAGTCTACTGATATCCCTGCTTAACTACCCAGTCAGCCTCCGGAGTGATGTTTACCTCTGACCCACTCTCCACAATCTTGCCAAAGGTCCTCAAGATCCTATTATCACGCTGGCGAATCTCCTTGGAAGCAACATGGGTTCTGTACTGCCCCTGGGCTTGCATACAGAACAGGGCCTTCATCTTGGCCTTCAGCTTCTTAGCCCAAGAGGGCTAAGAAGAGGAAGGAGTGTATCCCTCAGAACTGTCCTCATCTGCATCCTCCTCCTCAAGCTCATCCTCATCCACATCCATCCTTGCAGCCTCAGCCTCGGCCCGGGTAGTGGCGTTATCCCACATGCTCTTGATGCGTAGCTTGACAAGCTCATGGAGAATCCAGTTGGGAGCTTCAAACTCTTCATTGGGAAAGAGCTGCTCCCAAGTCTTCGAGATCAACAGAAACAGGTAAGGACCATAGATGGGTACCTTACGGTTGAATACCGCAAACTGTAACTCACACCATATGATGTGTGGTTGCGTCTGATGGAGACGCACCTCCTCACAAATGGGCATTGTGTCCACGAGGTAAGCATGCACTTTATCCTTGTCACCAATGCGGGGGAAAAGTGTGTTGTGGAAGATCCGATGCATGATGTCAAGGAAAGGATTCAACACCCATGTCTTCTTGTCATTGGCAAGCTTCTTCTCAACAAAGTAGGGTTGGAGCTTGTTCTTGTTGGTTGACTCGGGGTTGGCATGAGGGCGGACGCCAACGGGTGTGTTGAGCCCCTCATCATGAACATGGAGCAACGTCATGAATTCCTTCCACGTAGCAGACAGTTGTTGCCCATTGGTCATCCATGTCATGGTGCGCGCCTCATCCGGATGGAAGTGAACTGACGCAAAGAACTAAGCCACAATTTCAGGGTCAAAGTCGAGGTGGAATGTGAGCAAATCCTCAATGCCAAACTGCTCTATCAGATGCAGAGCCTCTCCAAAGTATGCTCTGTTGATGTCCTTCCTCACATGGACCATGTCAATCCAGTGCACATCCACATAGATGTTCTGCTTGGACTTGATCACATCTAGAAAGATAAGATTATGTTGCTTAGACCAAAACAACTCATTGCCTTTGAAATTCTCACGGGGCTTCACATAGGGGTTGAGCTTCCGGCGAGCGATAAACTTGGCGAGCGGTATCTCGTCCATGCCCATAGTTGGCTCCTTGAACTTGCTTGCTGTGTGCTTGACATTGCGCTTTTGGGCACTAGAGCCCTCGGGTACCTCTGGATTGCAAAGCCACTTGGAGCTGGTGTTGCGGCTGGGATTGGAGCGCCGAACATTGGAACCAGAGCCATTACCTGTGACACACGACACGAAACCAGCAGAACCGAGAAGGATTAATGCAAAGGCGAGGGCCAAAACCAAAAGAAACAAGCAAACACGAGATTTGAAATGACAAATGAGCATAGTTTGAAAATCTACGGTAGTACAGGACGGGCGAGCGGATGTAAAAAATTATAGCCGCGGTAGTACCACGCCGAGGTGGCACGGTAGTACCGCGCCTGGAGCGGAAGTAATTTTTTACTTCCGCGCGCCAGGGCAGTAGTACTACTCCAGCCGCGTGGTAGTACCGCGCGAGATGCATTCGTGTGCAAGAATGTGGTAGTACCGCTCTAGGAGGAGTGGTAGTACCGCACGGATTTCTAATGCCACATGAACGGCGGATCTGGATCTAAAAACAACCGCAACACCAGATTGGTACTACCGTTGATCAAACTATACTGTTGTATCACTCCAAAAAGCATGTCTACTGCACTACTACTCTCCTAAAATTCCCTCTTGCAACGAAAAAGCCAAAAAACTCATGAACTACACATGCATCTCCCCAAGACCTAGAAGCAAACGAACGGAACAAGAAGGAAAGAACTTGGGGAAATACCGGGGTCCATGGCAAGAGTGCGAGGTGGGGAACGATCCCACCGGCCGGAATGCCAGGAGAGCGGCCGGAGACGGAGATCCGGCGAGGTCCTTCGGCGCAGTTCTTCAGCATGAGGGAGATAGACGGGGTGGGGAATAGAGATGAATGGGTATGGGGGAGTTAGAACCCCCTGCCCCGCTCTTAACCCCCACCAGCTCGCGACGGCGCGGTAGTACCACGGGTCATCACGGTAGTACCGCCTGGGCGGAAGTACCGCATGCAGGGCGGTAGTACTTATTCATTCTTTCTTAACGAACTTTATTATTTTGATTTTATTTTACTTTTTATTTCTTTTCTTTCTTCTTTAATGGCAATACCAATGCCACTAATTTGTTCCTTCTTAATTGTTTTTGCCAAAACTGCACTATTAGATGATTATTCTTGCATATTATACAGAACACAATTTTTGTGCAAATTTTTTCATTATTTTTTTGTTTGTTTTTCTCATTTTCTTTCTTCTTAAAGTGTAATACCAATGGCACTAATTCATTCTTTATTAGAAAAAATCAATTTTGTTTTCCTTTATTACTTATTTGTTTATTTATTTTTGTTTTTTTCTCTTGTTTTTCATTAGGTATTCGATCAATTTCCGTTATGTTTTAGACCAAGCCCTAGTATCTGGTGGTCTTCCGTTATACGGTTGCAAAGGGCTGAGTGCTTCTGTCTATCGTTTATTTTGTTTTGTTTCTTTCTACAGGAAGGGTAGTAGGCTGGCTCAATTTTCTTTCTCTCTAGACTAGAAGCATTCTATCCATTATTTTGACTTATTTCTCTCTTTAGGAACAATGGGATTCTGCATAAATTCTTTCTTCTCTAGAAAAAACTTCTGTCCATCAGTCTGCCTCAAATGCTTTCTTCTTTAGAGAGCTTCTGTACACTACCACCACCTATTTCTGAGATTGGTGATTCAATTTCTATGACCCATGCATTATTATTTTACTAGATAATTAGCCATGTGTTGTTTTTTAAAATTGTATGATCCATCGTTATCGGGTTAGCACGTATGTTTTCACCTCAGCCCAAGTACTGTTTTTGTGGGCTTCCGTTTGTTTTGTGAGCATAGGCCTGAGTTTGGTTGCTGCCAAAAAAAATCAACTGCAGAGAATTTAGTCAATCTTTGTGTACTCCATCTGTTTCATTTTAGTCGGCATATACCATTTTTCTTAAGTCAAACGTAGTACTCCATTCGTTCCTTAAAACAAATTCAATCTGCCCGCCATGCACAGTCTTGCATGTGGCGGCTGAGCCTGGAAAATCACTGCTAATTAAAGCAGCTGCATGCATTGGCTGATGGCGTGGAATTGGCGGATACCATATGATAGTAGAGGACATATGTCTTACACCATATGATAGTCTCCAGGAACCAGACGAACACAAACACAAGCCAACAAACTAAAGCAAACGAGGTTCAACCGGACGAACGCAAAGCGCTAAACACGACAGAATGACTCGCAAATCCTACACTCTCTCCCCCCCTTTGGCATCGAGACACCAAAAAGGCAGAGAGGACACCTACGACAGAGGTGGTAGCTCAAACTGCAGTGATCACTCCTCATGCTTCTCATCGGTCTTGGCAGCGGGAATGGGATCCTCCTCTGACTCAGTCCACTGATATCCCTGCTAGGCTATCCAGTCAGCCTCCGAAGTGATGTTCACCTCTGACCCACTCTCCACAATCTTGCCAAAGGCCTCAAGATCCTCTTATCGCGCTGGTGTCACGCCCAATATGTGATACTATCCTAAAGAGACTCGAAGGTCCCACCAAGGATAGAACCGCACATTGAAATGCTTTTGCAAGGTGGATATCATTACATCAACATTACATAATAGATGGGGATACATACAAGAGGCATACAATGCCACACGAATACAACATCACAATACATAAGAGCATTATCCGACTACAGATGAAACACAAACAAAAACTCAAACGACATCCACCCTGCTAGCCCAGGCTGCCGACCTGGAACCTATCCCCTGATCGAAGAAGCAGAAGAAGAACTCAACGCAAGCAAGCATCGCTCTCGCGTCATGATCATCGCAAAACCTGTACCTACAACTGTTGTTGTAGTAATCTGTGAGCCACGAGGACTCGGCAATCCCATTACCATGGGTATCAAGACTAGCAAAGCTTAAAGGGAAAGGAAGGGGGTAAAGTGGTGAGGTTGTAGCAGCGGCTAAGCAAGTATGGTGTCTAACATACGCAAATGAGAGCGAGAAGAGAAGCAAAGGAACGGTCATGAAGCTAGCAATGATCAAGAAGTGATCCTGAACTCCTACTTATGTCAAACATAACCCAAAACCATGTTCACTTCCCGGACTCCGCCGAGAAGAGACCATCACAGCTACACACGCGGTTGATGCGTTTTAATTCGGATCTGGTGTCAAGTTATCTACAACCGGACATTAACAAATTCTCATCTGCGCATAACCGCGAGCACGGCTTTTGAAAGTTTAAACCCTGCAGGGGTGTCCCAACTTAGCCCATGATAAGCTCTTGCGATCAACGAAGGATATACCTTCTCCCAGGAAGACCCGATCAGACTCAGAATCCCGGTTTACAAGACATTTCAATGATGGTAAAACAAGACCAGCAAAGCCGCCCGATGCGCCGACAAATCCCGATAGGAGCTGCACATATCTCGTTCTCAGGGCACACCGGATAAGTCAAGCTACGAGTAAAACCAGCCCTCGAGTTGCCCCGTGGTGGCCCCGCAGGTTGCTCGGTTCGGACCAACACTCGAAGGAGCACTGGCCTGGGGGGGGGGGGGGGGCTAAAATAAAGATGACCCTCGGGCTCCGGAAACCCAAGGGAAAAAAGGGCTAGGTGAGGCAAATGGTAAAACCAAGGTTGGGCCTTGCTAGAGGAGTTTTATTCAAAGCGAACTGTCAAGGGGGTCCCATAAATCACCCAACCGCGTAAGGAACACAAAATCCGGGAACATAACACCGATATGACGAAAACTAGGGTGGCAAGAGTGGAAATAAACACCAGGCATAAGGCCGAGTCTTCCACCCTTTACCAAGTTTATAGATGCATTAATAATATAAGAGATATTGTGATATCCCAACAAAATCCTGTCCACCATGGAGCAATCTTCAACTTCACCTGCAACTAACAATGCTATAAGAGGGGCTGAGCAAAGCGGTAACATAGCTAAACAATGGTTTGCTAGGAAGGGTGAAAAGGTTAGAGGCTGGCATGGCAATTTGGGAAGGCTTGAGGAGCAAAAGATAGGTAGCGCAGCAAAGCGATAGAACGAAGCAACTAGCATAGCAATGATAGAAGTGAGATCCAAGGTGACGGTCATCTTGCCTGAAATCCCGCAAGGAAGAAGAATGAGTCCATGAAGAAGACGAACGGCTGTAGACGAACGAATCCTCACAATCGCAACATTACCGAAACTAAGAAGCAACACCGGAAAGAAACAAACAACATGGTAAACACACAAGCATAAACATGTCATGATGCACAATCAAGTATGATGCATGTTCGGTTTAAAGAGCATGGCATGGCAAGTGCAACAAACAACACTACAAAATTAAGTGGAGCTCAATATGCAACGAGTTGCATATTGACGAAACACCACATCAATTATTTAGTTCTCTCTCGGTTTTGTACCCAACAATATTAAATATTGTTAAACATGGCAAGAGGTGAAGCGTAATAAAACTAACTATTTAGGCAAGTTTAAATGAGGCCGGAAACAACAAACAACAAATCCGGAAAATCCCCATATGCAAATTATGAATTTGGTACTGTTCTGCCCTAAACACAATATTATTGTTGTTAAACAGGAAAATAAAGTGCACCATGTTAATCTAGGCATTTTTTCACCCCATTTACATATAAACTTTATTAAATTTGGAGCTACGGTTATTTAGTTATGAAATAAATCATTTTAGCATGGCATTTAGCAAAAATAAATGCAACAACATTTTAAACATTTTTAACATGGGTGAAAGTTGGATATTATGAAACTTGATGAAAAACTAAGCATTTTACATGTTAACAACATTTTAATCTGATGCACGATTGATGAGTTATTAAATGCATGAAGCTTAGGGGTTTTTCTGTAAAACAGTAAATCACTCGATAATTGATAAAATCACAGACAGGAAAAAAACTTAACGAGCTGAAACAAGCTGGCCCAACAGGAAAAAAAACAGAGGAGGGGCGCTAAGGTGTGGCCTCACCCATGGGCTTCGGCCCGGTCGGTGGAGAAGGCTGCTGGGCCGCGGTCAACGCAACGGAAGCGGGTGGCCCAGCCGGTCAAGATCGAAGGAGGCGCTAGTACTCTGCAACCAAAAGCAGGGCTTCGATGCAGAGAACGCCAGCGCACGGGCGTGGCGTAGGACGGCGGCGTGAGTTGGCGGGGTCTGGAACAACGGGGAAGAAGGCAACGACAGGGCTGGTGCAGGATCTCCGGTAGCTTGATCCTGTCAGGCGCGTCGGTGAGCTGCAAAGAGGCGGCCATGGCGGGGAAACTTCAGAGAGGAGCAGCAGGGAAAGGAGAAAACACAGGAGGGAGGAGGAGCGGGGCGGCGACCTGCTGGAGCTGCTCGCCTGCGGGACGACGGTGAGGGCGGAGCAAGGCGGCGACGTGGGCGACGAGATGGAGGTCGGGGACGGCTCGGGAACGGCAGCAGCGGCGGGGGAACTTGGCAGCATCAGCAGGCACGTTTGAGGAAGGGGCACCGAGAGTGAGAGGTCATAAGGCACGGGTTGAGGAGCTCATCGTCCATGGCGGCATCCATGGCCGGGCGGTGCTGTTCGGTTCCTGCAGGGACACGGGAGAGAGAGGGAGCATGCTGTGAGAGAGAGTTCAGGCAGGAGGAAGAGAAGAGATGGGGCTGCGAGGGGGGGGGGTCCTGCTAGAGGTGGTCGTCGGCGACGACGAGGTACTCGATCGGGAGCTCCTCTCCCGTTCCAGATAGAGGAGGCTGTGGCGAGAAGGTGGCCTCGATCCGATCTGGATCGAGCGCTGCAGGAGGCTCGGGCGAGCTGGTGGTCGCCGGATCTCCATCTGGCGGCCACAGATGGATGGGTGGGAGGCTGGATCGGGGCCGGGTTTGGTTGGCTGGGTGGGGATCGAGAGGTGGCGTCTGGTTGGTGGTGGAGGAAAATGAGGAGAGGGTTGGTCCGACAGTGGTGAAGGGACAGATCCCCTGGGGATTAGGGTTTGTGCCAAATAGGCATGGAGGGGGGCTTAAATAGGAAATGGGGGCTAGGAGAGGGATTTTTGGGGCTGATCTGAATCCAACGGTGACGACTGAGCGGTTTGGGTTCGGGGCAAGTTTCGGACGCGCACACGAGGGGGTCTGAGAGAGGTTAGTTGGTTTGACAAGAGGGAACGGAAAACCCGGTTGGTCTCGGAACGGCCAACAAAAGCAAGAGGGGACACGACAACTACGAGCGGATGCAAGTTTTATGAAAACGATGCCAATGCAATGCGAATGATGACATGAGACAAGATGCATAACAAGAACAAAATGCAAAACAATAGACAAAAACCCAACCACGGAGGAAATAACATATCGCATCTATGGAAAAGGCACGAGTTGGAGTTACAAATATGGAAAGTTGTATCCGGGGCGTTACAACACTCCACCACTACGAGAGGATCTCGTCCCGAGATCTAGGATGGCACCGAAGAGAAACGGAAGAGGAATATAAGAGGTAAACTAAGTTGCTTCTTTGACGAACGAGTGAAACCATGAACCTCAAGAGGTTGAAAAGTTGAAAGAAAGAACATAACAGAGATAAACACAATTGAGAGCACTACGGTAGAAAATAGAAACAAGGAACACCATGGGAACCTTGGAGGTTGCAAAGCTATGAATGACGAGCACAATGGACAAGAAGGAATTGAAACCACTCTGGTTGTAACGAGATAAGAATAGATAAGAATGATATAATTTGGACAACACTCTGACTGTAAATGGAAGGAATTGAACATGAACTTGACAAGATGAGAGGATACTTGATGAGATCAACAACACACTACCTCCGGAACTATTGAGAGAATGGCACAGGGGGTAAGAAAGATTTCAGACAACTCTTCAGTTGAGGAAGTAGGCAAAACTTGATAAGATGAGAGAACTCGAATGAAAACACGACACTCTGGTTAAATGGATGAGCAAGGAAAAAGAACATGATCTTCACAATTCGAGATGATGAATGAAGAGAGCAACATCACATTGCCTCCGAAAGAAGGAATAGAAGATAGATCATTGGAATAACAGAATGGAGAAGAAAATGCCAACTTCTGCCACAAAAGAACTTGGAAAGCACCCTTCCAAGAAGGTTATAACGGAGTTGTTGGAAAACCAACAACGAAACGAATAAGCTTGTAGTGGGCTTATGGAAGACAAATCAAAATTATGAGGTGACAAACGGCCACTAACGAAAAACAATTGATTGCTTGAGAGCAACGAAGAGATGAAAACTTCTTTTGCCGAGAGGATAGGAGAAAACTTGGATCATTGATAAGCACCACAATAGCAACATTCCTTAGGGAAGGCTTTAGGTGAAATATAACCCAAGATAACTCAGGGGAAGAAAGTGATGGGTTTAAAATACCTCATTCTTGACCACATGTGAATCACGAAACATGAATAGAAATTGTCAAGAATGATATAACACCACCTCAAAAGATAAGATAGAGAGAATTGCACTTCGGAATGCAAGATGAAGAATGGTTGAACTCCTCTGAAAAGAATCTCGATGAACACTTTGAGAAGGAATTAAATCCTTGATGAACCATCATGTAGAGCCTCCATGAAGAACTCCGGTAATAAAAGGATGATGAAAAGAAAAAGAAGTTGAGAACACAAGGTGAAGCCTTGCGACGATTTAGATGGAGCTTCGCGATGAGATAATGCGGAAAACTTGGAACTCCAGAAAAGAAAAGATGAAGCATCTCGAACCGAGAATGTGATATGATGACCAACTCCGAAAAGAAATATGAATCACTTGTACTCAAGAATTTATTCATCATGAATAATCTCCGGAAGAAAAGAATTGAATCACCTCGAGGAAATAAGAATAAGATTTATTGTATGATTATCCTTCATCAAATTAAATTGATGACAAGTAATGGATTTGGCATACTATTTATTCTCGTAGAAAGGATTAAGAGGGATATAGCGTAAACTTGAGAAGGTATTGATGGAACCACCGTGGGATTAAAAATAACGAATGAATTGATATGATAACAAAGGAAGTGAAATCTTGAACGAACCACCATAAAAATTGCAAAAGAGAGTAGCAAGGGCACAATTCACTGGGAAGAATTGGAAAAATGAATGAATATACTTGAGGGGATTTAGATACATGAGAACGAAGAGAACATGAACTGATTAGAGGATATTTGAATGATTCACCGGTAAGATTTGGAGAACGATAGCTACACGCTGAGAATGAAGAATTATGACCTGATGGCCTTCGGAGGAAAGAAATGGAAACAACTCATGAAATGCTCCGGATGGTAAGAAAAGAATTGTCACAATCAAAAACAATTATGAGGATGGCATGAAGCTAGAACCATGAATCTCTGGAAGAACGGGTAAGGATTTAAGAGGAACTCTTCTTCGGTCTTCAAAATCCGAGAATGACAAGGAGAAACACCACCAAATTGTTGAGGCACTCCGGAAGGATTAAAAGAGGAAAGATTGAGCCAAAGATGAAAATGATTTGAAAGCGATCTTGGAGAAGGAATATGACTGATGAAAATTCATTCTTACGTCAAACTCAAAAAGAATTAGGAATGGCTCCGGAATAATTAGAAGAGTCAGGTAAGATCCTGGGAAAAGACCTGTGGGTTAGGGCCCACTCAAAAGAAACACCATTGAAATAATTTTGAAAAGAGATTGCACCGGTTGAATTAAATGACTTGATTGAGATAATAATCTCCAAATATCTTGAACGGATTGAGAATGGAAACACAAGTCTTGTGAAATATCTTCAGCACTCCAGGACAAATGAATAGGAAGAAGTGAATGATTAAGAGGTGTATCGGCATGAGAAAGCATTAGAAACGAGGAAAGGAATATGATGAATATCGAAAGCTTGAATTGGATCCTCCGGAGAAGAAACAACAATGAAGGATGATGAACTTGAAACTGTTGAGCATCTTCATGGGAAATCACCGGATAAGAACATTGAAAGAAAAGAATGAAGAGACTTCCCACAAATAAATGGATACATGATTAAGAAATCTGAGTCCTTGAAGAAAAAGGGTGGGAGGGCGGGAAAACAAAGGCAACTTGGGGCAGATGGAATGGATACCGTTGAAGAAAACTTAAAATTGATCTAGCGGATGTTGAAAATGATCGGATCCACTTGAAGAGAAGCACACCGGTTGGAAAAGAGTTGACATGACAACCTCAGTGATCAAGAAGGATTAGTACTCCCATAGAAATATGAGAACACCGCTTGAAAGGTATGGAATCAACACTTGACTTTGAAGCAACTCGAATACCACAAATAAAACAAAACAAAGGATTTGGCTTGCAGAATAAGCCGGAACAAATACATATGATAGAGATTTACCCAATCCCATATCATGCATCTGTCGGAAAGATATTCTAGTAGCTACTTGAATTCCCACCTATAAACTCCCGAAACTTTCTGGTTATGCAATCTGGTGTTGGGGATACAGGGGAAGCAATATATCTCACCCAAACTAACAATACCTACATCCAGCTGTATCCATCCGTCAACACATAACCAAGAAACCTTCGGAAATTGTGTACCTCAACCTTCGAAAAGCATCCATTATACGAGTTATGGCAATACTCCCGAACTCCCGCCCCAGTACTGGGTGGTGTCGAGGTTATCTCACCAACAACTGCATAAAAGAGATTTTGGATGTCGGCAAAACTCAGGTATTCCAGAACTGCAACGATAAAATTGTGACGACAACACCTCGGAGCTCAACTCCCCGGGTCACTGCCACATAAAAGATAGGAGGCACCAAGAACAATGTTCTCATCCCAAAACCATCGGAACGATTCCAAGATACCCGCGTGATGCTAAAAAAAATTGTGAAAAAATTGAGGAGAGGAAAGACAAAACATGTACGTCGAGAGTCCTCACCAGAGCGACGAAGGGGGCTGAGGAGTAAAAAGAATCGTACTCTCCGATATATATAATCCTAAGACTCAAAATAGTTTTCTTCTAGACTCAACAACACCAGCAATCAATCAAGCAGGGGCTCCTAAGGTCGGTCGAGGCTCTGATACCAACTTGACACGCCCAATATGCGATACTATCCTAAAGAGACTCGAAGGTCCCACCAAGGATAGAACCGCATATTGAAACGCTTTTGCAAGGTGGATATCATTACATCAACATTACATAATAGATGGGGATACATACAAGAGGCATATAATGCCACACGAATACAACATCACAATACATAAGAGCACCATCCGACTACAGATGAAACACAAACAGAAACTCAAACGACATCCACCCTGCTAGCCCAGGCTGCCGACCTGGAACCTATCCCCTGATCGAAGAAGCAGAAGAAGAACTCAACGCAAGCAAGCATCGCTCTCGCGTCATGATCATCGCAAAACCTGTACCTGCAACTGTTGTTGTAGTAATATGTGAGCCACGAGGACTCAGCAATCCCATTACCATGGGTATCAAGACTAGCAAAGCTTAAAGGGAAAGGAAGGGGGTAAAGTGGTGAGGTTGCAGTAGCGGCTAAGCAAGTATGGTGGCTAACATACGCAAATGAGAGTGAGAAGAGAAGCAAAGGAACGGTTGTGAAGCTAGCAATGATCAAGAAGTGAACCTGAACTCCTACTTACGTCAAACATAACCCAAAACCATGTTCACTTCCCGGACTCCGCCGAGAAGAGACCATCACGGCTACACACGCGGTTGATGCATTTTAATTCGGATCTGGTGTCAAGTTATCTACAACCGGACATTAACAAATTCCCATCTGCCCATAACCGCGGGCACGACTTTCGAAAGTTTAAACCCTGCAGGGGTGTCCCAACTTAGCCCATGATAAGCTCTCGCGATCAACGAAGGATATACCTTCTCCCAGGAAGACCCGATCAGACTCAGAATCCCGGTTTACAATACATTTCGACGATGGTAAAACAAGACCAGCAATGCCGCCCGATGCGCCGACAAATCCCGATAGGAGCTGCACATATCTCGTTCTCAGGGCACACCGGATAAGTCAAGCTATGAGTAAAACCAGCCCTCGAGTTGCCCCGTGGTGGCCCCGCAGGTTGCTCGGTTCGGACCAACACTCGAAGGAGAACTGGCCCGGGGGGGGGGGGGGCTAAAATAAAGATGACCCTCGGGCTCCGGAAACCCAAGGGAAAAAAGGGCTAGGTGAGGCAAATGGTAAAACCAAGGTTGGGCCTTGCTGGAGGAGTTTTATTCAAAGCGAACTGTCAAGGGGGTCCCATAAATCACCCAACCGCGTAAGGAACGCAAAATCCGGGAACATAACACCGGTATGACGGAAACTAGGGTGGCAAGAGTGGAACAAAACACCAGGCATAAGGCCGAGTCTTCCACCCTTTACCAAGTTTATAGATGCATTAATAATATAAGAGATATTGTGATATCCCAACAAAATCCGGTCCACCATGGAGCAATCTTCAACTTCACCTGCAACTAACAATGCTATAAGAGGGGCTGAGCAAAGCGGTAACATAGCCAAACAATGGTTTGCTAGGAAGGGTGAAAAGGTTAGAGGCTGGCATGGCAATTTGGGAAGGCTTGAGAAGCAAAAGATAGGTAGCGCAGCAAAGCGATAGAATGAAGCAACTAGCATAGCAATGATAGAAGTGAGATCCAAGGTGACGGTCATCTTGCCTGAAATCCCGCAAGGAAGAAGAATGAGTCCATGAAGAAGACAAACGGCTGTAGACGAACGAATCCTCACAATCGCAACATTACCGGTACTAAGAAGCAACACCGGAAAGAAACAAACAACATGGTAAACACACAAGCATAAACATGGCATGATGCACAATCAAGTATGATGCATGTTCGGTTTAAAGAGCATGGCATGGCAAGTGCAACAAACAACACTACAAAATTAAGTGGAGCTCAATATGCAACGAGTTGCATATTGACGAAACACCACATCAATTATTTAGTTCTCTCTCGGTTTTGTACCCAACAATATTAAATGTTGTTAAACATGGCAAGAGGTGAAGCATAATAAAACTAACTATTTAGGCAAGTTTAAATGAGTCCGGAAACAACAAACAACAATTCCGGAAAATCCCCATATGCAAATTATGAATTTGGTACTATTCTGCCCTAAACACAATTTTATTGTTGTTAAACAGGAAAATAAACTGCACCATGTTAATCTAGGCATTTTTCCACCCCATTTACATATAAATTTTATTAAATTTGGAGCTACGGTTATTTAGTTATGAAATAAATCATTTTAGCATGGCATTTAGCAAAAATAAATGCAAACATCATTTTAAACATTTTTAACATGGGTGAAAGTTGGATATTATGAAACTTGATGAAAAACTAAGCATTTTACATGTTAACAAAATTTTAATCCGATGCACGGTTGATGAGTTATTAAATGCATGAAGCTTAGGGGTTTTTCTGTAAAACAGTAAATCACTGGATAATTGATAAAATCACAGACAGGAAAAAAACTTAACGAGCTGAAACAAGCTGGCCCAACAGGAAAAAAAACAGAGGAGGGGCGCTAAGGTGTGGCCTCACCCATGGGCTTCGGCCCGGTCGGTGGAGAAGGCTGCTGGGCCGCGGTCAACGCAGCGGAAGCGGGTGGCCCAGCCGGTCAAGATCGAAGGGGCCGCTCGTACTCTGCAACCGAAAGCAGGGCTTCGATGCAGAGAACGCCAGCGCACAGGTGTGGCGCAGGACGGCGGCGCGAGTCGGCGGGGTCTGGAACAACGGGGAAAAGGCAACGACAGGGCTGGTGCAGGATCTCCGGTAGCTTGATCCCATCGGGCGCGTCGGTGAGCTGCAAAGAGGCGGCCATGGCGGGGAAAATTTAGAGAGGAGCAGCGGGGAAAGGAGAAAACATAGGAGGGAGGAGGAGCGGGGCGGCGACTTGCTGGAGCTGCTCGCCTGCGGGACGACGGTGAGGGCGGAGCAAGGCGGCGACGTGGGCGACGAGATGGAGGTCGGGGACGGCTCGGGAACGGCAGCAGCGGTGGGGGAACTTGGCGGCATCAGCAGGCATGTTTGAGGAAGGGGCACCGAGAGTGAGAGGCCGTAAGGCGTGGGTTGAGGAGCTCATCGTCCATGGCGGCATCCATGGCCGGGCGGTGCTGTTCGGTTCCTGCAGGGACACGAGAGAGAGAGGGAGCATGCTGTGAGAGAGAGTTCAGGCAGGAGGAAGAGAAGAGATGGGGCTGCGAGGGGAGGGGGTCCTGCTAGAGGTGGTCGTCGGCGATGACGAGGTACTCGATCGGGAGCTCCTCTCCCGTTCCAGATAGAGGAGGCTGTGGCGAGAAGGTGGCCTCGATCCGATCTGGATCGAGCGCTGCAGGAGGCTCGGGCGCGTTGGTGGTCGTCGGATCTCCATCTGGCGGCCACAGATGGATGGGTGGGAGGCTAGATCGGGGCCGGGTTTGGTTGGCTGGGTGGGGATCGAGAGGTGGCGTCTGGTTGGTGGTGGAGGAAAACGAGGAGAGGGTTGGTCCGGCGGCGGTGAACGGACAGATCCCCTAGGGATTAGGGTTTGTCCCAAATAGGCATGGAGGGGGGCTTAAATAGGAAATGGGGGCTAGGAGAGGGATTTTTGGGGCTGATCTGAATCCAATGGTGACGACTGAGCGGTTCGGGTTCGGGGCAAGTTTCGGACACGCACATGAGGGGGTCTGAGAGAGGTTAGTTGGTTTGACAAGAGGGAATGGAAAACCCGGTTGGTCTCGGAACGGCCAACAAAAGCAAGGGGGGACACGGCAACTACGAGCGGATGCAAGTTTTATGAAAACGATGCCGATGCAATGCGAATGATGACATGAGACGAGATGCATAACAAGAACAAAATGCAAAACAACAGACAAAAACCCAACCACAGAGGAAATAACATATCGCATCTCTGGAAAAGGCACGAGTTTGAGTTACAAATATGGAAAGTTGTATCCGGGGCGTTACAGCTGGCAAATCTCCTTGGAAGCAACATGGGTTCTGTACTGCCCCTTGGCTTGCATGCCGAACAGGGCCTTCATCTTGGCTTTCAGCTTCTTAGCCCAAGAGGGGTCAGAAGAGGAAGGAGTGTATCCCTCAGAACTGTCCTCATCTGCATCCTCCTCCTCAATCTCATCATCATCCACATCCATCCTTGCAGCCTCATCCTCGACCCGGGTAGTGGTGTTAGCCCACTTGCTCTTGATGTGTAGCTTGACAGGCTCATGGCAAATCCAGTTGGGAGCTTCAAACTCTTCATTGGGAAAGAGCTGCTCCCAAGTGTTTGAGATCAACAAAAACAGGTAAGGACTATAGATGGGTAACTTACGGTTGAACACCGCAAACTGCAACTCACACCACATGATGTGTGGTTGCGTCTGATGGAGACGCGCTTCCTCACAAATGAGCATCATGTCCACGAGGTAAGCATGCACTTTATCCTTGTCACCAATGCAGGGAAAAAGTGTGTTGTGGAAGATCCGGTGCATGATGTCAAGGAAAGGATTTAGCACCCATGTCTTCTTGTCGTTGGCAAGCTTCTTCTCAACAAAGTAGGGTTGGAGCTTGTTCTTGTTGGTTGACTCGGGGTTGGCATGAGGGCAGACGCCAACGGGTGCTTGAGCCCCTCATCATGAATGTGGAGCAACGTCATGAATTCCTTCCCTCTAGCAGACAGCTGTTGCCCATTGGTCATCCATGTCATGGTTTGCGCCTCATCCGAATGGAAGTGAACTGACGCAAAGAACTGAGCCACAATTTCAGGGTCAAAGTCGAGGTGGAATGTTAGCAAATCCTCAATGCCAAACTGCTCTATCAGATCCAGAGCCTCTCCAAAGTATGCTCTGTTGATGTCCTTCCTCACATGGACCATGTCAATCCAGTGCACATCCACATAGATGTTCTGCTTGGACATGATCACATCTAGAAAGATAGGATTATGTTGCTTAGACCAAAACAACTCATTGCCTTTGAAATTCTCACGGGGCTTCACATAGGGGTTGAGCTTCCTGCGAGCGATAAACTCGGCGAGTGGTATCTCGTCCATGCCCATAGTTGGCTCCTTGAACTTGCTTGCCGTGTGCTTGACATTGCGCTTTTGGGCACTAGAGCCCTCGGGTACCTCTGGATTGCGAAGCCGCTTGGAGCTGGTGTCGCGGCTGGGATTGGAGCGCCGGGCATTGGAACCGGAGCCACCACGTGTGACACATGACACGAAACCAGCAAAACCGAGAAGGATTAATGCAAAGGCGAGGGCCAAAATCAAAAGAAACAAGCAAACACGAGATTTGAAATGACAAAACAGCATAGTTTGCAAATCTACGGTAGTACTGGACGGGCGAGCAGATGTAAAAAATTACAGCCATGGTAGTACCGTTCCGGGGTGGCACGGTAGTACCGTGCCTGAAGCGGAAGTAATTTTTTAGTTCCGCGCGCCAGGGCGGTAGTACTGCTCTAGCTGCGCGGTAGTACCACGCGAGATGCGTTCGTGTGCAAGAATGCGGTAGTACCGCTCCAGGAGGAGCGGTAGTACCGCATGGATTTCTAATGCCACAGGAACGGCGGATCTAGATCTAAAAACAACCGCAACACCAGACCGGTACTACCGTTCATCAAACTATACTGTTGTATCACTCGAAAAAGCATGTCTACTTCACTACTACTCTCCTAAAATTCCCTCTTGCAACAAAAAAGCTAAAAAACTCATGAACTACACATGCATCTCCCCAAGACCTAGAAGCAAATGAACGGAACAAGAAGGAAAGAACTTGGGGAAATACCGGGGTCCATGGCAACCGTGCGAGGGGGGAACGATCCCACCGACCGGAATGCAAGGAGAGCGGCCGGAGATGGAGATCCCGTGAGGTCCTTCGGCGCCATTCTTCAGCAGGAGAGAGAGACGGGGTGGGGAAAAGAGATGAATGGGTATGTGGGAGTTGGAACCCCCCTGCCCCGCTCTTAACCCCCACCCGCTCGCGACAGCAAGGTAATACCATGGGTCATCGCGGTAGTACCCACTACTATGAAAACCCTTACCAGTAGCGCTGGTTTTTTGGCTATTAGTAGCATGGGCAGGCATGCTACTGATACGACGCTACAGATATTTTTTAGCAGTAGCATGTGTTTCAACCAGCGCTGCTGCGACCTATGTCTAGTAGTAGCGCGCCTCTGTCCATTGCTACTACTAATAGTAGTAGCGTCGCTATACGACCAACGCTACTGGTAAAGCAGTGCTGCTACTACTCCAAAACCCCACGCTACTGCTAGTATTTTTTTTTGCTATATTCGTATTTTATACAATTACAACATACACATACACTGAAACTATATGAAAAATGAATGTCTCATCATCATCATCAAAGTGGCACAACATAGTTTCATCATATCATCATTATCGAACACAAATGATGTCGATCTCATCATCATCTCGAAATAGAGATACAAGTTAATGATCACATGTCTCTTACATTATCACCGTAGACACATGTTTCATCATCTACCTAAACTATGACATACGAGATAAGAGCGATCACGATGATCAAAAGCGGTATTGTGTAGTAGTTTTTGAAGCGGAGCTGGTTCTGAATCCCCTGTTGTGCCATGAATCTCAAGTAACTAGCTTCGGCTTCCGCTCTGCTATCAAACCCTTTCTGGCTTCCGCCGGAGAAGCCAGAGACCTGGGCCTGACACTCTGGCCACTCATCATACACACCCGGAACATGCCCTACATACACGGCATACCACTTTCTCGCCATCGTTGATCTATATACCTGTCAGAGATGCATATATATATATATATCATGAAGCGGATTGAACGAAATAGTTATGAAATAGAAGCAACATATATAGTAAACATAGTTAACAAGCACATCGTACAGTAAGTAATTAACTAGAGCGCGACACCATACATCAATTTCGTCGTACTGAGACATTCGAAGTTTCGTCGTATAGAGAAAGTAACAAGTAACTAAACAGACACATTGTTTTTAAGCAGTGCACTCTTCCCATCTGTCCATATCCGGGAGGACGGACCTAAGTTTAGTGAAAGGCGTCATGTCCTGACATTGTAGGTCAATGCGGGTTCGGACGCCAGCTCGCGATGTTTGGCCACCGCAGAACATCCCTTTCTCTTCGAGGACATCTTTCATGATGATGGACGCAATTTCCTGCTGGATCCGATAGAAATCATTTCGAAGTCGATTATCCGGCACGGCTCCAAAGGCTTCGGCCTATCTCTGGATATGGGTATCAGATGAAGATTTCATGCAAAGTGATTGCACATCCCTTCTGTACTCGATCATTATATGGATGACGTAGAATCCATCGTTCTCACTTCTTGCCGGTTGCGGAATGCAACAGAAGTCAGTCTTGTGACTGAAACAGACCCCGGCCTTATTTTATTTCTTTTGATTTGTATGTAGCCACCCCGCATGCTGAAGCCCAGCATAGCTCTGTCCAGAACATACTTTATGTGTGTGTAATCTTTCTTCTGTATGTTCTTCGACGGGTCCAAATATAGAGCGCGGGAGTAACGAGGGTAAAGAACGATGAGAACGGCACGACACCCCCCGCTGTGCAAAATACATGATCAAGTTAGCCTCCATGTGTGCAAAGTAATTATTGAAATGCACGAAAGGATGTATGTGTTGTAGTGCTATCCGCGGATGACTTACCCGGGATGATAAGATAGGAGAATCGTTTCTTTGTCAGTATTGCTGACCAAGAATTCTTCGATGTACTGAGTCGCATATTTAAGGTTGGCATCATTGATTGACAAGAAGCCCTCATGCATGTAGTATGGGTCCGCGACCGTAAGACCGGTGACATGCTCTCTCCTGACGATGTAGTTCATGTGCAATGCATATAGGCGGACGAACGTAAAATCGAGTGTCCTCATTTGTAACATCTGGAAGATGTAATCAAACCTCAGGAAGAAGAGGTCCGTGGGGCATGTGTGGACGTACATCTTGCAACTGCTCGTCACATGAACCGTATAAAGTGGGTATCCTGGATCATTCGAGGCAAGGAGGCTTCTCTCTATCAAAAGCACATGGTCATGGAGTCTCGTGAGATCCCCTGTTATGGCAGCTAGTGCATTCGCCGGTACCATTGGCTCTCCTACGACATGGATTAATGGCGCATGTTTCATCGGTACACTATCAACCTTGGTCGAAGGCAGCTGGCTGCTAGAACCAACATTGCTAGCTTTATTGGATTTTTTCGCCGCCGGTCTCTTCCTCCGCTTCTTCTTAGTGGGCTGAGGTGCTGGTGGGTCTGTCAGACCCTCCTTGAGCACCACCCCTAGTGTTTTCGGGCTCAGCATTGGACGACTCTGGCTAAGTAGTTGAGCTTGGGTGGAACCGGCATCTGGAGGCGTGTCCTGCGAGGATTGCATGAGCAAAGACTTCTTGCACTCCCAAGGACGTTTTGGCTCTAGTACATGCATCTCATATTCATATGGTTGACTCAGTGTTACTTCCATGTCATAGCCGGTATGGATATACTGGAGAGGGTCCTCGGCCTCCTCCATGTCATGATCCATATCCTCTTCCATGGGGCAGATGGCATCATTTGCCGGAACGGTTGGCCCTCCTTCCTCGTGTCTCTCAATCTCAGCAAGCAGGACAGACGATGGTTGTACTTGTGTAGGAGGGGTTGTGGTCATACCTTCCTGAGGTTCCGTTGGTGTGCTCACGGCCACCTCGACATGAAGAAGATTTTTCGGCCACATGATCAGCCAATTTTTGCATTGGCCAAGCTGCGTGGGGGTCTCGTCATCCTCTCCATTGGTTTGTATTGGACGAGGGAAACCCTCGTAGCCCAGTTTCACACTCGGTACGAAGACCCTTAAGGCGTTATGAGGCATCTGCCGCGGTGGAACAATTGATCCTTGGGCTTCACTATAGTACCCTTCCCCACATCCACCAACCCACCCTTCATGTGGTAAAGGAGGGTGCATGGAGTGGACTCGGCCTATAAAGACATATATGTGCGGCATCAGAGATCCAAAGAGAACAGCAACTGAAGATTAATTAATTAGTTGAGTTGATGAAGGTGCGATGCGTATTTACCGTGAGGGCTTCGAGCTCAGCCAATGTCGACGGCCCGACGTTCAAGTCAGAGACGGAGCTAGGGCTGCTGTGACAGCTGGGTGCAGGAGCAGGTGCTGGAGGAGGTGCGGGTGCGGGTGCGGGTGCGGTTTCCATACTAGGTACTGGTATGGGTCCGGTGTTCATTGAGTTGCTCCCGGAGAAGTTGGGCATGGGAAATTCACTTGGTGGCGCGTTTGGGTTTTGTTGCGCCCATGTGACCACAGTTGGAATCAAGCTTGTAAAGGTAGCCGCCATATCATGTCTACAGGCAGCCATTATCTCAGCTTTGGTCTCAGCTTTTGCTTTCTCCATCGCCCGCGCCACCTTCTCGTCGATAGTCACTTGACTAAACTTCTTTCTCTGTCTTTTGGCCTCGGGGTCCTCGCTATAATAGTACTTCCACGTGGCGCCATCCCCGACGCCGTGCACACGTCCATATTGCGGCCGCTGGTCGGGCGGGTGTCCCATCATTATGTTCATGGCACGGTTGAAAGGAGCTCCCACTTGTACTTCGCCGACGACTGAGTCAACTGAGTCGACTGAGTCGACTGAGTCGATGAGTCGCTCTCGTCCGCAAGCTTGTGTTGCTCTCTCTGCCAAATGGACCGTGAATCATTTACGAATGCGACTAGAATGTAGTAGACTTCGTTGATCAGAACCTAATATGTAAGGTGGTAAAAGGATAATTACCAGTATTCTCATGAATTTCCTAGTCGGCCGGTCGGTGAAAAAAAAAATTCTTTTTCTTGGGGTCCCACGAGAATCGGGCCCCGATGAAGTCGTGCTCCTGCTGGTCGGTGAACTCAGCCAATGGGTGTGGGATCCCCTGACGTTCACGTTATGCGTCCTCCTTAGCCCACAGGGGCCTCTTTCCCGTGTAACCACGACTTCCAAGGTGGTGGTTCCCCATGTTCTTTGCCTGCAGCTGCTTGCCTCTCTCCGACCTGGCCTTGGCAGTTTCTTCATTGCAAGTCTCCTTGAACTTTTCAAAGTACTCTATCGTAATTTTCGGATTGTCTGCAACAATCTCGGCGTAGGTTTCATGGTCTACTTGAATCACCTTTTTCACCCTAGTTTTCCAAGTGCTCAATGCGTTGCTGAACTTCCCTAGGGCTTTGTTGTTGATTTTTTTCATGGCATCATCATCCCATGGGTCGACATCGTCATTCCGATTGGGGAACAGGAATCTTGCGTGCAACCTAGTTAGGAGCAGCTTCTTCAAATTTCATTCTTCCGTATTTTTGTGGTGTTGATGTTAGCGGTATCCCGTAGGATGCATGCTAGTTGGTTGCCGTAACACGCTACCACTTCTCGCGGCTCTATTGGCTCAAACTCGCCAGGGTGCACCGCCGTGACCACCAGTCTTCCGGTGCCGAGCTCATTTGGGCGTCGTGTCCTCTTTTCCTTATTTCCCTCACTGGCTTGGGAGGTCCCACCACCTTCCGTGCTGTAGTTAGCAACATCATCAGCGCTAGTCTCAGTGCCGGTGTCGTTGGTGGCATCAGTGTCGGCGCTGGCGCCACCACTGTCATCCTCCGTCATGACAAGGGGGTCCTGACACCCAGCTTGTTGTCTCTCCTGATCCGCCAGAAAGTCGAGGTAGGCGTGTGCTCGACCTAATTGGGACTGAGAACCTCCGGCCTCATCGGTGTCGGTCATGTTTCCTAGGGTTCAATGTCATAGTCGTATAATTATCGAGCTTTATATAATAAAGTGTATAATGACAAAAAAGTGACCTTTGTTTTGCCGGAAATGTCGTTTCATTCCCGGAGTAACAACTCTCGAGCACTCGATATGTCCAACTTTCTAGCACAAGTCATGCCGAAATTCACGGAAAATTTCGGCATGACCTTTGCTAGAAAGTGCACATATAGAGCGCCTGAAATTTGCCGGAATGGAAATGAATCAACATTTCCACTAATCTAACAACTCATTAACCAATCTAACAGATCCACTCCCCATTGCATCATTATGAACACTTTAACAACCACATTATGAACACTCCCCCTTGCATCATTATGTGCTGACATATGAAGAGGGAGGGAAGAGGGGGTGGCGCACCTCGGGGTTGGGATCGGGGTCGGGGTCGCGGGGGCAAAGGGGGGGCGGGGGGGGGGGGGTTGAGAGATTCCTTCTCCTCCTCGTCGATATGCGCCTAGCTTCGATCTGCAGAGAGAGTGGCCAAATTTTCAAGCACTTCCATTAAAAATCCTCATTTTCAAAATGGACAGCAACATAAGATAATTTTCAAAAACTATAATTTTCATTTTCATTTTCATTTAAAAACAAACAGTAACATCAAATTAAGCTAACTAACACTAACAGTAATTAAGCTAACAGAATACACTAACTAACTAGCACTAATAGCATTTAAGCTAAGCACCATCACTCGGCTAACACAAACACTAACTAACACTAACATCAATTAACTAACTAGCACTAACAGCAAATTAAGCTAACTAACACTAACTAACACTAACATCAATTAAATTAAGCTAACAGAATACACTAACTAACACTAACTAACACTTGGGAGGGGAGGCAAAGGCACCTGTCCAGTGCTCGCTGGCGTTGCTGGGCGTCGCCGGCTGCTTCACGAAGGGAGGCGCTGAGGGGTCGGGGTCGGTGGCCGGCGTCGGGGTCGCTGATCTGCAGAGACATGCCGAAGTGGGAGGGGGTCAGAGAGAGAGAGAGCCAGGGCTGAGGAGTCGGAGAGGAAGGAAGAAGGGGCGGGGGGGGGGGGCACACCGGACCGGGAGAGGGTCGGGGCGGGGCGAGGCGGGGCTAGCGTCAGCGGCGGGGCGGGCGGGGCGGGGCTGGCATCAGCGGCGTGGCGGGGCTGGCATCAGTGGCGGGGCGGGGCGATGTCGGCGGTGGCGTCAGAGAGGGGATCGAGAAGCGGCACGAGTGAGAGAGACATGAAAGAGGGGGCTAGCGGACCGGTGTTGTAGGCAACTTAGCCATAGCGCGTGTTGGCAAAATGCGCTATAGCTAATTTAGCTATAGCACTGGTCCAGCAAAAACGTGCTACTGCTATTTATTTTCTTTATTTTTTTTCGTTTTCTTTTTCTTAGCTATAGCGCTGCCCAGGATAAAACGCGCTACTGCTAACTTTTATTTTTATTTTTATTTTTATTTTTATTTTTATTTTTTCCTTTTTCTTTTTCTTTTTTATTTTTCTTGCATTTCATTTTCCACAACTTATTAGTTCCTTTTTATTTTTCTTTTCATTTCATTTTGCAAAACTTCCTTTCTTTTTCTTTCATTTGCACTTTTCTTTTTCTTATCTTTCTTTTGCACTTTCCTTCCTTTAATTTGGTCCGTCGTTTGAGCAATTCCACTGTTACCCTCCGGATAATAATTAGTATAATATATCTTACATCATTTGACCGCTATCGGCGGTATAGAAAATAGATAGACACACACAAACTTTGGGGATTAGTTTGTCAGCTTGGGCGACAACGACGCTTCAGACTGATCTTCTTCCCTCTTTTGTTCATTGTCGAATAATTGAGCCCATGGTCTTGACTTTTCCTTCTCCAGGGATTACGATCTTTCGTAGGTAATGTAGTCTTCATTCTTCTTTTGACGTATTTTCGTCGTCATCAGCATCATCTTCCCTCATCGGATCAACGTACTGGTCATAGTCTTCCTCGTTGGCGACTCCAGCCATTCCGGCGATGCTCCTTTTGCTTGTCTTCATGACAACACGGCTAGGATTGATCGGATCAGTTATGACGAAACATTGTGTCACGTGTTTAGCGTGTACCCATGCCTCATTTTTGGCGATGGCATTGATGGTACCGCTATCGGAGTCGGGTATACACATCATAGTGAAATGTCGGTTTTCTCTGTGTACATTCTTAGCCCATCTGACACGGAACATCATCGCGCTATGCAATCCAGAGTAGTTAAGCTCTCATATCTCTTCGACCCTTCCGTAATATCTTTCAATTACATTCCCGGTCATGGCTTCCATCGTCATCCCTGAGTTTTGGTCATCACTGTTTATATCTTTCTCCTCCGTGTAGAACGTGTATCCGTTGATATCGTATGCTTGATAAGTTGCGAGGTCGGTCGAGGGGCCATGTGCTAAGGCGTATATGAGTGTTCCGTTCGGATAACCCTCTTCTGGGGGATTAGCCAGAACTTGCTCTTTGAACCAACACACGAAAGTGGAGTTGTGCTCTCTAATAACTTCAGCATCCGTCCTGTGCACCCCAAGGTCACGGTACTTCTTTGCGATGGTCTCTTTGTGCAGTGTCATGAAATCTTCTAGCACATCTAGGTGTTGTAGCACTACTAAGTTGGCCCTGTCAAGGTTGTTTTGTCGGCCCGAGCGTAACACATTCACATCCCTATGACCATTGGTGTGACCTTCGCCTTCGAGCCTTCCACAGTGCTTGTTGACGGGCAAACCCACAACAGGGTCTTTGGTCAGATAACTCTCACAGAAAGAGATGCACTCTTTGGTCAGATATCCCTGGGCTATGCTTCCATCAGGACGGGACATGTTACGAACGAATCCTTTGATGACCCCATTCATCCTCTCGAACGGCATCATGCTATGCAGGAATGTCGGCCCTAGGTCGATGATGTCGTCCACGATGTGGACACATAGATGCACCATGACATCAAAGAACGCAGGCGGGAAGTACATCTCTAGCTCATTCAGTATGACAACGATCTCTTCCTGTAGCCTATGGAGTTGCTTCACACTGATCGACTTTCGAGAGATAGCATCAAAAAAGTGGCATAGGTCAGTAAGTGTCTCACGCACATGTGTGTCCATAATCCCTCTAAGTGCAACCGGGAGTAAATGCGTCATCATCACATGACAGTCGTGAGACTTCATCCCACTAAACCTTTTTTTCTTAGTGTCCAGATATCTTCTTATCTTCCCACAGTATCTGGAACTAACTTTGATTCCGGCAAGGCACTTGAACAATTGATCGACCTCCTTCGGATCTAAGGTGAAGCAAGAGGGGGGGGGGAAATATTGTTCTTCCTTCTTGTTTACTTTTTTGCCCCTATATTCCGTCTCTGTCTCCGTCTCGGTCTCCTCTGACCTTTTACCAGGATTTTGGAGATCTTTCCTGATATTAAAAAATTCCAAGTCTTTTCTTGCCTTCGGCCCATCCTTGGTCCTCTCCGGCATGTTCATCAATGTTCCAAGCAAACTCTCCATGATATTTTTTGTGATATGCATTTGATCAAGGCTATGAGGCGTGTCGAGTATATGGGCTAGTATTCCAAGTCCCAGAAAATAGATCTCATCTTCCATATCTTCAGCAGGGGCTCTGGCACCTTTTTCTTCGTCTTTCCCGGCGAGGGGCACTCTTCCCAGTTCTTCAATAACTCATATATTTCTGCACCACTACGCTTACGTGGAGGACCTCAATGCTCAGCCCTACCATTGAATAGATCTCCATGCTTTCTCCATGGTTCATCCTTCTCGAGCCATCTTCGATGCCCCATGTACACGATTTTCAAAGACCCGCCATCTTTCGATAGCTGCAGAGAAGTTGTATCATCCATGCACCTCGTGCATCTGCAATATCCGTGGCACACCTGGCCGGAGAAATATCCGTAACCGAGATAGTCCTGCACCGTCGTGATCAACACGGCTCTCATGTAGAAATACTCTCCTTTGCTTGCATCCCATGTCTTGGCCGGTGTTTTCCATAAGGTATCTAGCTCCTCTTTCAGTAACCCGAGATACAGATTTATATCATTTCCCAGTTGTCTCGGCCCTTGAATAAGCATAGCCATGTGTATGTATTTTTCCTTCATGCACAACTAGGGGGGAGGTTGTACATCCATACAAACACGGGCCATGTGCTATGATTGGTGTTCTGGTTGCCAAATGGATTCATGCCATCACTACTAGCGCCAAGCACGATGTTCCTTGGATCATTTGCGAAAAATTCAAATTCAGCATTTAATGCTCTCCACTGGCTAGCATCTGCGAGGTGTCTCAGCTTCGGCTCATCTCCGTCATCTGGCTTCACCCTCTCCGCATGCCAACGCATAAGCTTTGCTTCCTTAGGATCTACGAAATACCGCTGTAGATGCGGAGTGATCGGAAAGTACCATACAACTTTCTGTCGAGCTTTCTTTCCGGCCTTTTTATATCGTGAAGCATTGCACTTTCGACAGATGGTTTTTTCCGCGTGCTCATTCCAATATATGATGCAATCATTGATGCATGTGTAATATCTAATATGTGGCAGATCAAGAGGGCACACGATTTTCTTTGCCTCCTCGACACTAGTAGGACACAGGCTTCCTGCGGGAAGAACCTTCTTTAGGTACTTCAGAATCTCATCCAGGCTTGTATCTGTCCATTTGTTTTTTGCCTTCGTCTTTATAAGTTCTAGTGTGAAACTCAAGCGGGTCACCTCGGGATTGCAACCATCATACAAAGGAGTCATCGAGTCTACCTCCAGTTGTGCCAGTTTGGCCTCCTCTCTTGAAGCAGCTCTGTAGCTAGTCGTCTTCTTGCGAAGCAGGTCTCAAACATGTGGGTCCCGCATGGCTGAACTTAGTAGCAACGAAGACGGCGGAGTGTCCGCGTCTTCTCCGCCTTGAACTGCCTCTTTGCCATTGACATTTTTGAGGCCGTCTTCCTCTTCGAGCACATAATCGATCATCACTTTGTTTGGTGGCCCCATGTCGTTATTTCCTGCCCCGTTGATGTCCTCCTCCTCCTCCTCATCATCTTCACTTATCCACCGAGTGTGGCCATGCATGAAACCATGCGTGAGCAGGTGCGCCTCGAATTTACCACCCTTAAAGGGGTTAAGCCTGACTCCTCATTTGCATTTTCGACAAGGACATAAAACATGCTTCAGTCTTTTTTCATACATGTCATCCACATCGGATTGCCAATATCTTTCCACCATCCTTCCATTGACCTTCATTATCACCTGTGCTGAGCAAATATTATAACCACATATATATGCATGCATGGATCAAATTCATGCAAAAATTCGGCATGGCCTTCCTTAAACATTGGACATATTGAGTTTGCATGCTCGAAATTCGCCGAAACGGAATTGAATTGACATTTTGGCAAAACATAGGCAACTCATGTCACCCACATTATTTCATCAAATACACAATGTAGGCAACTCGAATTATGCCACACACAATTCGGTATATATATTCTCATATCACCCATATATATATAGTTTCTGTCCAATCCACACAAACACCTTTTTTTGCTCACCTATGTGTCGAGAGGGATATCGAGCACTGAGGGAGTCCTGGATTAGGGGGTGTCCGGATGGCCGGACTATGACCTTTGGCCGGACTCCCGGACTATGAAGATACAAGATTGAAGACTCCGTCCCGTGTCCGGATGGGACTTTCCTTGGCGTGGAAGGCAAGCTTGGCGATACGATATGAAGATCTCCTCCCATTGTAACCGACTCTGTGTAACCCTAGCCCTCTCCGCTGTCTATATAAACTGGAGAGTTTTAGTCTGTAGGACGAACAACAATCATACCATAGGCTAGATTCTAGGGTTTAGCCACTCCGATCTCGTGGTAGATCTACTCTTGTACTACCCATATCATCAATATTAATCAAGCAGGAGTAGGGTTTTACCTCCATCGAGAGGGCCCGAACCTGGGTAAAAACATCATGTCCCTTGTCTCCTGTTACCATCCGCCTAGATGCACAGTTCGGGTCCCCCTACCCAAGATCCGCCGGTTTGACACCGACATTGGTGCTTTCATTGAGAGTTCCTATGTGTCGTCGCCTTTTAGGCCCGATGGATTCTTCGCTCGTCAACCACGACGCGGTCCGGGATGAGACTTTTCTCCCCAGACAGATCTTCGTATTCGGCGGCTTCGCACTGCGGGCTGACTCGTTCGGCCATCTAGAGCAGATCGAGAGCTACGCCCCTGGCCATCAGGTCAGGTTTGGAAGCTTGAACTACACGGCCAACATCCGTGGGGACTTGATCTTCGACGGATTCGAGCCACAACCGGGCGCGCCGCATTGTCATGATGGACACGATTTAGCTCTGTCACCGGACAACGCCCAGAGCGCCGCTCAGGTGTCCGCTCCGACCATTAGCTCGGAGCCCACTACGCAAGTCGGGGGCGGACGGTTAGACGCCACCCCGGAAACTGCAATCTCTACGGCGATAGAGCCGGATACCGGCCTATTCCCTCGCAAGGCCCGTGACTCCGAGGTGCCGGACTCCGATCCGGACTCCGTAATCCCGCACCTCTCCCGGTTAAGCCCGATTGGGCTCCGGTCATGGAGTTCACCGCCGCGGATGTCTTTCAGCACTCACCTTTCGGCAACATCCTGAATTCGTTAAAGTCTCTCTCTTTGTCAGGAGAGCCCTGGCCGGACTACGGCCAACACGGTTGGGACGCGGACGACGAAGAAATTTGTAGCCCACCCACCACCCACTTTGTAGCCACTGTCGACGATTTAACCGACATGCTCGACTTCGACTCCGAAGACATCGACGGCATGGACGCCGATGAAGGAGACGAACAAGAACCAGTGCCTATAGGGAACTGGAAAGCCACCTCGTCATATGACATATACATGGTGGACACCCCTAAAGCGGGGGATGGCGAGGAGAAAACGGAGGATGACCCCTCCAAGAAGCAACCCAAGCGCCGACGTCAGCGGCGCCGCTCTAAGTCCCGCCAAAGCAAAAACGGCGATTCCGGCACCGGAGATAACAATACGCCGGACAGTGCCAAAGACAACCCCCTCCAGCAGGATTCAGTGCAGGAGAACGAAGGAGCCAGCCCTCGTGAGAGAGCGGCCGACAAAGAGGATGAGGACGACAATTACATGCCTCCCTCCGAAGACGAGGCAAGCCTCGACGACGACAAATTCGTCGTGCCAGAGGATCCCGTCGAGCAAGAGCATTTCAAACGCAGACTCGTAGCCACGGCAAGCAGCCTCAAGAAGAAACAGCAGCAGCTTAGAGCTGACCAAGACTTGCTAGCCGACAGATGGACCGAAGTCCTGGCGGCCGAAGAGTATAAACTAGAACGCCCATCCAAGAGCTACCCGAAGCGCAGGCTGCTTCCCCAACTTGAGGAGGAAGCAACTAAACCTACATCACCAGCGTACGATGCGCCCGATCGGCCACCCCGTGGCCGCGATAGAGAGGCCTTCCGGCCCTCGACCCAAACCGCACCCCGACACCGCTCAAAACATACCAGAGTACGGGGAGACGCAACAGACCTGCGAGACATCTTGGAGAATAAGGCAAGGCAAACAAGATCGATCTACGGATCGCATGGGCGCCCCGCGTCACGTGACGCTAGCCGTCACGCCGGACATAATAAGTATGGCCCGGCCGAATACAACAGACCAAGCTCGTCCGAGCTGCGTCGCGATATAGCTCAGTACAGGGGCGCCGCACACCCACTATGCTTCACAGACGAAGTAATGGATCATCAAATCCCCGAGGGCTTCAAACCGTAAACATCGAATCATACGATGGCACAACAGATCCTGCGGTATGGATCGAGGATTATCTCCTTCACATCCACATGGCCCGTGGCGATGATCTACACGCCATCAAATACCTCCCGCTCAAGCTTAAAGGACCAGCTCGACATTGGCTTAATAGCCTGCCAGCAGAGTCAATCAGTTGTTGGGAGGACCTGGAATCCGCATTCCTTGACAACTTCCAGGGCACGTATGTGCGACCACCAGACGCCGATGACCTAAGCCACATAATCCAGCAACCAGAGGAATCGGCCAGACAATTCTGGACACGGTTCCTGACAAAGAAAAACCAAATAGTCGATTGTCCGGACGCCGAGGCCCTCGCAGCCTTCAGGCACAACATCCGAGACGAATGGCTTGCCCGGCACCTAGGACAGGAAAAGCCGAAGTCTATGGCAGCCCTCACGACACTCATGACCCGCTTCTGCGCGGGAGAAGACAGCTGGCTGGCTCGTAGCAATAACATAAGCAAGAGCCCCGGCAATTCGGATAACAAGGATAACAACGGCAGGTCACGCCGCAACAAGCATAAGCGCCGCATTAACGGTGACAATACTGAAGATACGGCAGTCAATGCCGGATTCAGAGGCTCTAAACCGGGTCAGCGGAAGAAGCCATTCAAACGAAACCCTCAGGGCCCATCCAGCTTAGACCGGATACTTGATCGCTCGTGCCAGATACACGGCACCCCCGAACAGCCAGCCAATCACACCAACAGGGATTGTTGGGTGTTCAAGCAGGCAGGCAAGATAAGTGCCGAGACCAGAGACAAGGGGCTACATAGCGATGACGAGGAGGGGCCCCGGCCGCCGAACAACAAAGGACAGAAGGGATTTCCCCCGCAAGTTCGGACGGTGAATATGATATACGCAACCCACATCCCCAAAAGGGAGCGGAAGCGTGCTCTCAAGGACGTCTATGCGCTGGAGCCAGTCGCCCCAAAGTTCAACCCATGGTCCTCCTGCCCGATCACTTTCGATCGACGGGACCATCCCACCAGCATCCGTCACGGCGGATTCGCCGCACTGGTCCTAGACCCAATTATCGACGGATTTCACCTTACCAGAGTCCTAATGGACGGCGGCAGTAGCCTGAACCTGCTTTACCAGGACACAGTGCGAAAAATGGGCATCGATCCTTCAAGGATTAAACCCACAAAGACAACCTTCAAAGGTGTCATACCAGGGGTCGAAGCCAGCTGTACAGGCTCGGTCACACTCGAGGTGGTCTTCGGATCACCGGATAACTTCCGGAGCGAGGAGTTAATCTTCGACATAGTCCCATTCCGCAGCGGCTATCACGCCCTGCTCGGACGAACCGCATTTGCAAAATTCAATGCGGTGCCGCACTACGCATATCTCAAGCTCAAGATGCCAGGACCTCGCGGAGTCATCACGGTAAATGGAAACACAGAACGCTCTCTCCGAACGGAGGAGCACACGGCGGCCCTGGCGGCGGAAGTACAGAGTAGCCTCTCAAGGCAGTTCTCCAATCCAGGCGCCAAACGTCCGGACAACGTCAAGCGAGCCCGAAGTAACCTACAACAAATCCGGCTGGCACGTTCCGAGCAAGCATAGCAGTGCGGCCCCGACCCCAGCCCCCGCCAAACGGCAATGCTGGTACCACGCGTACATAATTACGCCTTAGAGATACCATGGGCATAAGGGGAGGGGCACAACAACGGCACGCCCAGAATGCGGCTTAACCGCACTAGGGGGCTCCCTATTTCGCCGTTTTCCTTTTTTACACACTTTCAGGACCCAACTATTCGGAAGGCCTGTCCGGCAATACTATCGCCGAACAAACGATGCAATAGCCAGGGAGGAAGCAAGCTACGTCAAAAGTCAAGGTGGTCTCTATAACGAGTTTAATACCTGTTTCTCTTACAATCCTGCAGCTTGCCCCTGAAGGGGAATATGTCAAATACTCCATCTCTTGCTTACCGCACTTTTTGTATCGTTCTGCTTTCGCAGCAGCCCTTTTTTAATAAACAATACATAGCTCTTACCTATTATTGTACTTATCTATTTTTATATGCAAACATGTTCAGTCATGACACTATGCAACCGTACACTTTGGCACGGATAATACACCAGGGGCTTACAACACCCCATAACGTGGTGTGAGAAGACCGAACACTCTAACAAGTGCGGCACCCCGAACTTATAGCACTATATGCATCGGCTCCGAATCATGTCTTTGGTCAATAGTTGGGTTTGCCCGGCTCCCATGTTTTGGTACCTTACGTTCCGCATTGTTGGCTAAGGTAGCGCTGGGAGAACTACTGCGATTGTGCCCCAGTTGAGCTGGGTTAACACCTCAGTAGAGAAAGCTAAAACTGACTGTCATGATAGTGCGAGAGACCGGTCGCTGTTCGCGAGGTTTTTTCGAGTCCTTAAAGACTTATGCCGCTTCAAGCGAGGAACCGGACTTATCCGGCCTAGGCGTGGATAGCGCCCCGAACTCGGTCTTCCGAATACTAGGGGCTTCGCCGAAATTTAAAATTATAGAATTCTATGGCTAAGTGAGAGTGATAAAGCATTATAAGTCCGACGGCCTGGTTCGCTGTGCTGAACGCCTCCCTAGATGGACCCAAGAATGGGAACAAGAGCGCTCAGGTTTATCCCGAACACCCCAGCACTCGTGGCATGGGGGTCGAAGCCGACGACTTGCATCTCTCAGATTTGATAAACGGCCGCACAGAAGGTAATATTTTAAATTAACAAGCGTTGCTTAACGCATATGAACAAAGCTTCAGCGTACAGGATAACAAATGCGAGTTCACTCAAAAATTACATCTTTGGAGCACTCATCCGCTATGCGGCGGGCACCCTTCAGAACGCCATTGTAATACATCTCGGGCGTACGATACTCCTTGCCCGGCGGTGGCGCGTCCGTCAACAGCTTCTCCGCGTCTAGCTTGCCCCAGTGCACCTTAGCACGGGCAAGGGCCCGACGGGCACCTTCAATACAAGCGGAGCGCTTGACGACCTCAATCCACGGACACGCGTCCACCAGCCGCCGCACCAGACCGAAGTAGCTCCCAGGCATGGCTTCTCCAGGCCACAGCCGAGCTATGAGGCCCTTCATGGCCTGTTCGGCCACCTTGTGGAGCTCAACCAGCTGCTTCAGTTGGTCGCTCAGGGGCACCGGATGTCCAGACTCAGCATACTGAGACCAGAACACTTTTTTTGTCGAGCTCCCTCTTCGGCTCGGTAGTATGCGGCGGCATCAGACACACTACGAGGCAGATCGACGAACGCTCCTGGAGAGCTCCGAATTCAGGTAAGTAGGAGATAATTAACTTTTATATTTTTGCTTTGCATAAAGAATGCCTTACCCGCCGCTATCTTCTTCATCGCCTCGATCTCCTGAAGGGCCTTCTGGGCCTCGGCCTTAGCGGTCTTGGCACTCTCAAGAGCCAAGGCAAGCTCGGACTCTCGAGTCTTCGAGTCACGCTCCAAACTCTCGTGTTTTTCCACGAGAGCCTGGAGCTCTTGCCGCACCTCCGCCACCCGTGTCTCCTGCTTCTCTCGCTCGGTGCGCTCCAAGGCCACACTCTTTTCGGCCTCGGAGACCGCCTCTTTCAGGGTCGCCACCTCGTTAGTGGCTCCTGCAACATTAACGTTGGTCCTGTTATTATTTTGCAACCAAGTATTTCTATATACATTTACAGGAGGTACTATGTACCTTCTTTATCCTCGAGCTGCTTCTTGGCACGGCCGAGCTCGCTCTCGGACCGCTCGAGGCTTTCCTTCAATGCATTGACCTCCGCAGTCAGTGCGGCAAAGGTCAGTAGCGCAGCCTGCATTCCCATATTGACATATTGCTATTAGATTCCTGCGTACATGTTTTTAGATCCTCAGCTCGGTTTTTCTTTCTGAACACCGAACTGAGCATCAGGGGCTACTGTCTATGCGGTAATATTTTTATATATATGTTTTCGAACACATACCTCAAAGCCCGTTAACAGGCTTGAACAGGCTTCTGTCAGCCCGCTCTTGGCGGACTGGACCTTCTGAATCACCGCACTCATAATAGTGCGGTGTTCCTCGTCGATAGAGGCGCCGTTAAGCGCCTCTAGCAAATTGTCCGGCGCCTTCGGATGGATGGAGGTCACCGGCGTCGTAGGCTTGCCCTTCTTATGAAGGCGCCGCCTGTTGGACTCCAGAACCGTTGATGGTTCTGGAGCAGTGTCCGGCCCCGGGCCGGACTTGGATCCCTCCGGGGCTTTGTCCCCTTTGGGCCTAGAGTCCGGGAGGTCGCCTTGCGGCGTCTCCAGAACCACCTCCTCCTGGTTTAGTCCCCTTTGGGACTCCACCTCGGCATCATTCGTAGGGAGAGGGGAGGAGGCTGTCGGAAGCGAGGCACTATTCACATCCAACGAGCCCAAGGAGCCGCTCGTCGAATCATCGAGCTGAGCTCTGGGCGGGCTGCATTGTTAAAATTCGGCATGAGAAGCTATCAAATACTAGAGGAGCGCTATAAGTAGTTTGGGTAGTCGGACACTTACGATGTTGCCAGGGGCTTGACCCTGGATGGCCATTCCCGTTCGCCGTCTTCGGCGTCGGGGGCGTAGTCCGGCAGAAGGGACTTCCCCTTCTTGGACCCTCTGGCTTCCCTAGTTGGGGCGGCCTTTCTTTTCGTGCCTCCCCCCGTTGGAGGGGGAGAGGCTTCTCCTTCTTCTTCCTCCTCCTCATCTTCGGAGGCGGAGGGAGCGTTGGGGTTGTCGGGCAAATCCGACGCCCCTGGACACCGGGAACTCTTTCGGGTCCCCGTGGCCTTCTCCTTGGCCTTCTTCTTCGGCACCACGTGAGGTGCCGGAACCAGCAGCTTTGCTAATTGCGCGTCCGCTGGGCCTTCGGGCAAAGGAGTCGGACAGTCAAACTGTCCGGACGTCCTCTTCCAGTCCTGTCAAAGGAACGGGAGTTTAGATCCCACATAAAGTCACGCTATGAAATTCGGGTATCCCGTAAGGGACTAAATGTAAGCTTACTTCGGAGGCTTGACGTTTGGCGCAGAATCCGTGATCCTCGGTGACGGGAGGAGGGACCTCGGAACTCTTGAAAAGCACCTTCCAGGCGTCCTCGTGCTTCGTTTTGAAGATCCGGGATAGAGTCTGGTGCTGGGCCGGGTTGAACTCCCACAAATTGAAGTCCCGTCGTTGACACGGGAGGATCCGGCGGAAGAGCATGACCTGGACCACGTTGACAAGCTAGACCTTCTTGGTCACCAAGTCTCGGACGCAGATTTGGAGTCCGGTCACCTCTTCCGGATTGCCCCACGACAGGCCCATCTCTTTCCAAGATGTGAGACGGGTGGGGAAGCCGGGTCGAAATTCGGGGGCCGCTACCCACTTAGGGTCACGCGGCTCGGTGATATAAAACCACCCCGATTGCCACCCTTTGATGGTTTCCATGAAGGCACCCTCGAGCCAGGTGACGTTGGCTATCTTGCCCACCATGGCGCCTCCGCATTCCGCTTGTCGGCCTTTCACAACCTTCGGCTTGACGCTGAAGATTTTCAGCCATAGGCCAAAGTGGGGCTGGATGCGGAAGAAGGCCTCACACACGACGATGAATGCCGAGATATTGAGGATGAAGTTAGGGGCCAGATCGTGGAAGTCCAGGCCGTAGTAGAACATGAGCCCCCGGACGAACGGGTGAAGAGGAAAACCCAGTCCACGGAGGAAATGGGGAATAAAAACAACCCTCTCATGGGGCCTGGGGGTGGGGATGAGTTGACCCACATCTGGAAGCCGGTGCGCAATGTCGTTAGAAAAGTATCCGGCCTTCCTCAGTTTCTTGATTTGCCCCTCCGTAACGGAGGAGGCCATCCATCTACCTCCTGCTCCGGACATGGTTGGAGAAGGTTGAGATGGGAAGTGCGGGCTTGGGCGCTGGAGCTCGAGCGCGCAGGGACGGATAAGGAGAGGAGGAAGAAGGCGTGAATGGAAAGGGCAGATTCTTATCTCCTTATATGGGCAGCCAAAACTACGAGCCCCCCCACCGTCCTAATAAAACTCGCTTATCTTCCAAGCGCTGCGATTAATGGCGCGGTTGGGTTACCCACGTTCGTATTGATGAGAATCCCGGAATAAGGGGACACGATCTCTGCTTTGACAAGATGTGCCAGGGAAACCGCCTCGCTAAACGCGCTGAGGTGGAACAATAAAATCAATAAAGAGCCTAGCTGTGGCATGATTTCACGCCACGGAATACGTCAGCAGATCCGATTGATGCGAATATTATTCTCTCTACGAAGGAATGTGGAACTTATTTTGCAAAGCTGGACACTACCCTGGTGTTCAACATCTTCTATGAAATACTCGGAGGAGGAACCCGCCTTGCAATGCCGAAGACAACTTGCGTGCCGGACTCGTCATCATTGAAGCCTGGTTCAGGGGCTACTAAGGGAGTCCTGGATTAGGGGGTGTCTGGATGGCCGGACTATGACCTTTGGCCGGACTCCCGGGCTATGAAGATACAAGATTGAAGACTCCGTCCCGTGTCCGGATGGGACTTTCCTTGGCGTGGAAGGCAAGCTTGGCGATACGATATGAAGATCTCCTCCCATTGTAACCGACTCTGTGTAACCCTAGCCCTCTCCAGTGTCTATATAAACCGGAGAGTTTTAGTCTGTAGGACGAACAACAATCATACCATAGGCTAGATTCTAGGGTTTAGCCACTCCGATCTAGTGGTAGATCTACTCTTGTACTACCCATATCATCAATATTAATCAAGCAGGAGTAGGGGTTTACCTCCATCGAGAGGGCCCGAACCTGGGTAAAAACATCGTGTCCCTTGTCTCCTGTTACCATCCGCCTAGACGCATAGTTCGGGACCCCCTACCCGAGATCCGCCGGTTTTGACACCGACAAGCACCTTTCTTCTTAATTACCTAGTAGCTCTAGATATATAGCTCTAACTAGCTAGCTAGCTAGCTAGGGAGAGAGAGAGCTAGCTAGCTAGGGAGATAGTGGGAGATGATAGGGAGAGAAGAGGGAAGGCATTAATGGAAGAGGGGGGAGGGCATTAATGGAGGGGTGGGGTGGTGGAGGGCACAAAGAAAAGGGGGATGGTTGAGGGCAAAGAAGAGGGGGAGGGAGGGTGCTCTAATGGAGGGGGGGAGGAGGGGTAAAGAAGAGGGGGACGCATTGAAGAACAAGCAAGTGCAAGAGGGAGGGGGGAAAGAAAGGGGGGAAGAAGAGGGGGAGGGGGGGAAGGTGGCGGATATTTTGGCTGGCGACCATAGCAGTAGCGCGGGGCACCAAAGCGCTCTACTGCTATGTGTGCTAGCCAAAATATCTACTGGTACGTAAAACTATCTATAGAGCTTGCTCAAAAAACACGCTACTAGTAAAAGATTACACATAGAATAAGTAGCAGTAGCGCTTCTTGGTGGACCCACGCCACTACTATATTCTTAACAGTAGCGCTTGTTGGAGTACAAACGCTGCTACTATTTTTTGGTCGGGGGTGTGTGGTGTGGTTAACTTACCAGTAGCGAGCCCTCTAGAAACCAATGCTGCTGCTAAGTTGTACCAGTAGCGCGGTTTGTTACACACGCTACTGGTAATTATCATTAGTGTGGGCTGCAAAACACATGCTACTGGTAAACTTCCATGTATACGCCTTTTCCTAGTAGTGACCGCATGCAGGGCGGTAGTACCGCTCTTCCAGCGATAGTAAAAAATTACTGCCACGATGGAAGTAGTAGTACCGTGCCGGAGATGCACCTGTGCAGGCACAGGGCATCCCATCTCCAGCGGTAGTACCGTGGCACTCCACGGTAGTACCGCGAGCCCAAAGAGTGTAAGTTTCAACAAGAAGAAAAGATACGGCCTTTGCAATGCCACCTTCAAGCAACCAGACACACAGAAGAGCTAAATGAACTAGGCAACTCAAAA
Source organism: Triticum aestivum (assembly GCF_018294505.1). Lineage (NCBI taxonomy): Eukaryota > Viridiplantae > Streptophyta > Magnoliopsida > Poales > Poaceae > Triticum > Triticum aestivum. The sequence continues at coordinate 50,347,606 of NC_057801.1, read as the reverse complement.
ACACACATGTCACAAAAGGCAAAAGAAAATAAGAACCAAACACGAACGACAACCTCTCCAAGGAGAGGGCGATCGCCGGAGCCACCTATTTTGAGTCAATAGGTATGGCACCGTGAAGAATTATCCTTGGGCCCATGACCAAAACTCGTCTTTGAAGCACAAGTACCATCAAGGATGGCTAATGTGAAAGAGTGGATCAATTTATGCATAATGGGGGGAGGGAGAGTTCATTGAGAGAACAACACTCCCCCTATGTCCATGCCTACACCTAAACAAGATATCAAGTTGAGTATAGTGAGCTGTGCAAGGGTTCAAGCTACATTGCTCGAATCAATGATATTTAGCTCATGCCTTAACTCGCGAAATCTTGCTTCATCCAAGGGCTTCGTGAAAATATCTACAAGGTTATCATGAGTGTTGACATATTTGAGCTTGATCTCCCCTCGCCTAATGTAATCCAGATGAAGTGATACCGAATCTCAATATGCTTCCTCTTGAAGTGTTGCACCGGGTTGATAGAGATCTTGATGGCACTTTCATTGTCACACCAAACAGGCACTTCGTCACAAATGACACAATAATCCTTCAAAGTTTGCCTCATCCAGAGAAGTTGAGCACAACAACTACCGGCAGCCACATATTTCGCTTCGGTGGACGAGAGAGACACACAACTTTGCTTCTTAGAAGACCAACTCACCAAAGAGCAACCAAGAAATTGGCATCCTCCGGAGGTGGACTTCCTATCCACTTTGTCTCCCTCCCAATCTGAGTCTGAATAGCCCAAAAGGTTGAAGTTAGCTCCTCTTGGGTACCACAAGCCAAAGTTTGGGGTATGAGCCAAATATCGAAAGATTCGCTTGACCGCCACATAGTGGCTTTCCTTAGGTGCGGCTTGAAACCATGCACAAATTCCCACACTCAACATGAAATCCGGTCTAGATGTACAAAGTTAAAGCAAGGAGCCAATCATGGAGCGATATACCTTTTGATCCACCACTTTACCATTGGGATCTATGTCAAGTTGGCATTTGACGGGAATTGGAGTGGAGGCCGGCTTGACATCACTTAGCTTGAATCTCTTGAGCATGTCTTGAGTGTGTTTGGCTTGGTTGATGAAGGTGCCTTCTCTTCCTTGTTTGATTTCGAACTCGAGAAAGAACTTCAACTCTACCATCATGGACATCTTGAACTTTGAGGTCATGAGAGCGACAAATTCCTCATTGAAAGCTTTGTTAAGGAAACCAAAGATAATATCATCAACATATAGTTGGCATACAAACAACTCCCCTTTGGCCTTCTTAGTAAAAAAGAGTGGGGTCGATTTTCCCAATTTCAAACCCACGATCTTGTAACAACTCGGTAAGCTGCTCATACCATGCATGTGGGGCTTGTTTAAGGCCATAGATTGCCTTATCGAGTTGGTACACATGATCGGGGAAATAGAGATCCTCGAACCCCAGGGGTTGTTTGACATACACCAACTCGTTAATAGGACCATTAAGAAAAGCACTCTTCACATCAATTTTTTGCAACTTGAAGTTATGATGAGAAGCATAAGCAATCAACAAACGAATAGATTCAAGGCGAGCAACAGGAGCAAAGGTTTCACCGTAGTCGATACCCTCGACTTGGAGTAGCCTTGTGCCACCAAACGAGCCTTGTTGCGAACGATGATTCCATGAGCATCTTGCTTGTTCTTGAATATCCACTTGGTTCTAATGACATTATGGTTCCCCGTTGGCCTTGGCACCAATCTCCACACCTTGTTGTGCTCTAAATTGTTGAGTTCTTCATGCATGGCATTGAGCCAATCTGGATCCTCGAGCGCATCATAGACCTTTTGGGGTTCAACAGAAGAAACAAACACGTGCTGTTCACAATAGTGTGCCAATTGTCTACGAGTGCTTACCCCCTTTCTCAAGCTTCCAAGCACATTCTTCTTAAGATGATCTTTGGCAGTGAGCTTGGAAGTAATCTTGGCGGCACGACGCTCCAAATCCTCCTCAAGTGAAAGTTGAGGAGCGGAAACTTGATCATCTTGAGCGACGTCATGAGCTTGTTCTTGATCTTGAACTTGCACTTGAGCGTGAACTTGCTCGGGAGGGAGAAATTGATCTTGGGCATCACTTGGTGGCTCACCACCGTCTCGAGGTTGATCTTTCTCTTGATCTTGTTCATTTGGTTGAGGGCCTTCACTTTGTTCTTCGGAAGCATGTGGGTCTTGGGTTGGTGATGGCTCCACTTGAGTGTAACTTTGTCCTTCTCCTTTGGCCACAAGGGGTTTCTCAATGGGTAGGATATGACCAACACCCATTTTTATTATGGCTTGGGAGGAATTTCATCACCTACATCACAAGTACCACTCTGCTCCACTTGGGAGCCGTTATTTTTGTCAAACTCCATGTTACACATCTCCTCAATGAGTCCTGTGGACTTGTTGAGGACACGGTAAGCATGAGAGTTTGTAGCATAACCAACAAATATGCCCTCATGAGATCTAGCTTTAAATTTAGACAAACAAACACCTTTCTTGAGAATGAAACACATACAACCGAACACCCAGAAGTACTTGAGGTTGGGCTTGTTCCCAGTAAGAATCTCATATGGAGTCTTGTTCAAGCCTTTGCGGAGATAGAGCCGATTGGATGCATGGCAAGCTGTGTTGATGGCTTCGGCCCAAAAGTTATAGGGAGACTTGAACTCCGCCATCATGGTCCTTGCCGCGTCCATGCAACGTCCGGTTCTTCCTCTTCGCTACACCATTTTGTTGAGGGGTGTAAGGTGCGGAATATTGATGCTTGATCCCTTCATCACTAAGAAACTCATCCAAGGTGTAGTTCTTGAACTCGGTGCCATTGTCACTTCTTATTGTCAAGATCTTTGCATTGTGTTGACGTTGAGCTTCATTTGCAAAGTTGATGATGGTTTGTTGAGTCTCACTCTTCCTCTTGAAGAAATATACCCAAGTGTATCTTGAATAGTCATCCACAATCACCAAGCAATACTTTCTACCCCCAAGACTATCAAAGGATGGTGGACCAAAGAGATCCAAGTGAAGGAGCTCCAAGGGCCTCTTCGAATAGATGATAGTCGTGGGAGGGTGAGCCTTCTCATGTAGCTTTCCTTTGATACAAGCACTACAAGCACGATCTTTGGCAAAACTAACATTTGTTAGTCCAAGGGCATGGTCCCCCTTGAGAAGACTTTGCAAATATCTCATATTGACGTGGGCTAAACGGCGATGCCAAAGCCATCCCGCATCAACTTTAGCCATTAGGCATGTCGCTGTCTTAGTGGGTTGCTCCAAAAAGTTAATCACATAAAGACCATTCTCGACATGCCCAACAAAGGCTACTTTAAGAGTCTTGCTCCACAAGATGGCCATGGTATAAATATCAAAGAAATTGGCAAAGCCCATGATTGCAAGTTGACGAACAGAAAGTAAACTGTATGCAAGGGACTCAACAAGCATGACTTTCTCGACCGTGAGATCATGAGAAATGACCACCTTGCCAAGACCCAATACCTTAGAATACAAGGCATCACCCCACTCGACATTGGTGGGCATAGATGGAATCTCGTGCACGTCCACCACCAAGTCCTTGCTTCTGGTCATATGATATGTGGCTCCACTATCAAGCAACCATGATCCCCCACCGGAAGCAAACACCTACAAGAGATAAATGATTGGTTTTAGGTACCCATTTTGTAATGGGTCCTTTGATGTTAGTAACAAGGGTCTTAGGAACCCAAATAGACCATTCAATGTACTCATAAGGAGAACCAACAAATTTAGCATAAACATGCCTATCACTAGCACGACATAACACATAAGAAGGGTTAAAGTCGCCGGCTTTGTTAGAAGGGGTGGCATTGCCCTTCTTGACATCACCACCCTTCACATTGTTCTTCTTCTCCTTAGAAGGACCCTTTCCCTCCTTCACAAAAGTTTTCTTGAGAGGAGGAGGTAGTTTGGCCTTGTCATTCTTCTTCTTGTTCTTGGATTTGGGTGCGAACCCAACTCCCTCCTTGGCCACAACTTCCTTTTGATTGCTCAAAAGGTTGTTGAGATTCTTCTTACCTTGTATGCAAGACACAAGGCCTTTCTCAAGTTTCTCCTTCAACTTGGCATTTTCTTCCACAAGATGCACATCCTCACAACACAGGTTAGTAGCATTTGCATTATCAATTAAGACCATATGAGGAAAAGTAGCTTTCTCCTTGGTTAGCTTCACTTGGAGTTGATCATGAGACTCCTTGAGTCTAACATGAGCACCCTTCAAGGCCTCGTGAGCCTTGTCAAGTATATCAAACTCCTCCTTGAGTCTAGCATGATCAACCCCAAGTTTAGCCTTCTCGGAATCGAGCACACGAGATACAACAAGAGCATGATCAAGATCTTTCTTTAATGTAGCATGGTCATCATTGTGTGACTCCTCAAGAGCCAAACGATGAACACGCTCTTCCTCAAGCGCATTAGAAAGATCTTATATCTCATCGGCATAGTCACGATTATGACCTTCCATCTTAGAGATGGTTTCTTTATGAGCCTCGATCATGTCATTGGCTTCACCAAGTTGTTCCAAGAGAGCAACGAAGTGCTTCTTGGATTTTCCCTTGAGCTTACTCATAAAAGACTCAAATTCATTCACTTCCTCATTAGACCCCTCACTTTCATCAATGCAATCCGTCAAATAAGGATTAGTAATGATGGTAGTTTTGATGTTGGGGGTTACCTTGTTGGTGGCTTTGGCCATGAGGCACTTGGCGGTGATGTTCTCGTTGGGTGAATCGAAAAGAGACACCCGTGGGGTTGTGGCAATGGCAACGGAGGCCTTGGCCATGGCTTCACCATATTCATCATCATCATCTTTTTCATTGTACTCTTCTTGTGCCACCAACCCTTTGGTCGGAGTCTTCTGGTGAAGTTGTTCTTGTTAGGGAAGGACTTGGCTATGTCCTTTCGGATGAGCTTGCCACCATTGTCTTCCCGCTTCTCGTAAGGGCACTCCGCAACAAAATGGCTCACATTCCCACAATTGTAACATGTTCTCACACGTTGCTTGCCCTTGAAGCCACTTGAGTTGTTCTTGTTGAAATTGGGCCTTGAGTTCTTCTTGCTCCAAAATTGCCTTGACGCGAGAGCCATGTGCTCATGATAATCATATTTCGTGTCTTTGGGGTTGCTCTCCTCATTTTCTTCTTCATCCTCCTCTTCCACACTAGCCTTGGCCTTCAAGGCAAGGTTGGGCTTCTTTGCTCTTTGAGAACACAACACCGCATTCTCGGCGGTCTTGTCCAAGATCCTCATCGCCACAAACTCATCCAACACTTCACTTGAGGTCAAGGTGTGGAAGTCAGGCCTTTTACGGATGATGGAGGACATGGCCTTGTGGTAAGGCATCATGGCCTTGAGGAACTTGCGCTTGATCCAATTGTCATCCGTATCCTTGCTCCCATGATCTCGAAGTGAGACCGCAAGGTTCCTCATCTTCATTCATTGCAAACTCATCGGCTTCATCTTGCACCACTTCATAGTTGGAGCGTTGAATGCTTGCGCTTCCCTTGTAAATGGAAACAACATGGTGTCATGCTTCCTTGGCCACGACAAATGGTCGGAGATGCGCAATATCTTTGGATGGAATTGCATCTTGGATGACGAAGAGAGCATTCTCGTTGAATTGATGGTCCGCGGCTTCTCTAGGGGTGAAGTTGCTTGGGTCATGCAGATAGAAACCTTGCTCAATGATTCTCCAAAGATTAGTATTAACATGATTTAAAAGACGTTTAAAGCGATAGACCCCAGAGTCAAAATACTCATTTATCACAATCTTAGGAGGAGGACCAAGATGATTTAAATGAGTGGAGGGAACCGGTCCTCCATAAGTAAGTGGAGGTTCAACATGGGCAAAGATGCCGCTACCATTTCTACCACTAGATAAAGGAACTTTATCACTAGAAGCTTCCCCCTTATCGGAGTTAGCATCCGCCACCTTGTTAGTGGGAGCGGCCACTTCCAAAGGTGCGGTGGATAATTTAAGACCATCAAGAAACTCTTTGAACATGCCTTTGAACTCGGTCATCATGGAGGTTTTAAATGTGTCCAAAGCCACATTGAATTCTTCACGTGAGACCGGGGATCCCCCATCTACCGTAGACGAAGAAGGATTCACATCGGGGTGCTCCTCCTCACCGTCTATGGTGTCAACCATACTCTTTGGACGGTAAAGTCCTTAATAAAGAGACGAGGCTCGGATACCAATTGAAAGGATTGATATAGTTGACTAGAGGGGGGGGGGGGTAAATAGGCAACTAACAATTTTTTTGCTTTTCTTTACCAAATTAAACTTTGCATCAAAGTAGGTTGTCTAGACATGCAACTAGGTGAGAAACCTACATGATGCAACAACAATAAGCACACAAGCAAGCAAAGGATATAACACAATATAGCTTGCACAAGTAAAGGTGAGAGATAACCAAAAGTGGAACCGATGGAGACAAGGATGTGTTACCGAAGTTCCTTCCTTTGAAGGGAAGTACGTCTCTGTTGGAGCAGTGTGGAGGCACAATGCTCCCCAAGAAGCCACTAGGGCCACCGTATTCTCCTCACACCCTCACACAATGCGAGAGGCCATGATTCTACTATTGGTGCCCTTGGAGGCGGTGACTGAACCTTTACAAACAAGGTTGGGGCAATCTCCACAACTGAATTGGGGCTCCCAACGACACCACGAAGCTTCACCAGAATCGACTATGGCTCCATGATGACTTCAACCGTCTAGGGTGCTCAAACACCCAAGAGTAACAAGATCCGCAAGGGATTAGTGGGGGGGGGAATCAAATTTCTCTTGGTGGAAGTGTAGATCGAGGCCTTCTCAACCAATCCCTAGAGAATCAACAAGTTTGATTGGCTAGGGAGAGAGATCGGGCGAAAATGGAGCTTAGAGCATCAATGGAGCTTGGAGGTGGAAGAGGTAGTCAACTTGGAGAATAAGACTCCCCTTTTATAGTCACGGGACAAATCCAACCGTTATCCACTTAACCAGCCCGCGACATGCGGTACTACCGCACCAGACAAGCGGTACTACCGCAAGGATTTGCGGTACTACCGCAAGGCGGTGCGATACTACCGCACCCACGACAGACACCAGAAGAGGCCCTTTTGCGTTGACGCTGCGAGCGGTAGAACCGCCGGAGTGGTACTACCGTGCGCTCTTGCGGTACTACCGCAAGGCAGGGTTTGACTGGGCTGGGAAGGCACGAGAGAATAAAATTACATCCGTGACTACTTCCGCTGAATTTAGATCGGTTCAAAAGTTTGACGCGGTACTACCACATCCAGGGAGCGGTACTACCGCACAGGGCACTGATGTAAAAAATTACATCTGCCCCTACTTCCGTGTGAGTAGCAGTGCTGGACCAGAGTTCACAGTACTACCGCATCATAGAAGCGGTACTAGCGCAAGGAGGTGCGGTACTACCGCATACTTGGGTGGTACTACCATGAACCTCTGCGGTACTACTACTCCCTTGAGCAGTACTACCGCACACCACATCACACTACCACTTGGAGACGTTCATTTAGCAAAGACACAGATAACAAATCGGAGCTCCAAACAGGCAAGGGAAAGGAGGTGCAAAGGAACAGACGTGTACGTGATGATCCCACCCTAACCTTTTCGAAGCGGACCCCCTCTTAATAGTACGGCTTTCCTATGACTCAAATCGAGCAAAAGGAAACGTACAGAAACATCGTCTTCGATAGAACTCCGAGGGGCACGCAATCGTCTTGTGCCTATACATGAGATACCTGAAATGCTCAATGCACACGATTAATCCGCAAACGTATTGTCATCAATCACCAAAACCACTTAGGGAGACATATACCCTTACAACACCGTTCTGCTCAAGTGTGTATGATAGGCAATTGCATTGATTGAACATCTTGGTGGTTGTATCACCTTGGTATGGTGCAAATATATTTAATAAAGCTTCAATTTCAGAAAGGGAAAAAATTCTATATATACATATCATTATGTAAAACAATAGCAAATATGCATTTTTCTATTCGATTTTGTTTAGTATTGGAATATTTCCTTTGAAACTAACGATTGAAGAGATTAACCTACAACTCACATCCACAATTGTATTTACAAAACCTTCGGTTTCTGAATGATAAATCTGAAACACATGCCTAATCTAGTATAAAGCAAGCTTGCTGCTAGATGATGTTCAGATTGGATAGTACTGCCAGAACACATATGGATCGATATGATGACCTCATAGTGGAATAGTACTGTCGGGAAACAACATACCTGAAAATGATCAAAGGAACATGCTTTGCTTCTACAAAACAATCAAAGCAAAGCAAAGAAATAATACCAATAAAATTCATAACAAACTACATGTGCGTGCATGTGAGAGAGAGAGAGAGAGAGAGAGATGCGGGATTGTAATTGCACACTTTACGTGTCACCTGTTTAATCCTTTCAATCATCATCTTGTATTATGAAACAAAATGAAGGGAGATGACAACAATCCATCGCATCCAACCCAAGTTATTTCATCTATTTATTCCTTCCAACAATAAAGGGAAAAGATGAAGAGGGAATCAAAGCTTGTTGTTTCATGCTTGCCGGGAGTTCTTGAATTAGAGAGGATTGTGGATGAGATAGTGAAGGAAATATGCCCTAGAGGCAATAATAAAGTTGTTATTTTATATATCCTTATATGATGATAAATGTTTATTATTCATCCTAGAATTGTATTAACTAGAAACTTGATACATGTGTGAATACATAGACAAAACACCGTGTGCCTAGTATGCCTCTACTTGACTAGCTCGTTGATCAAAGATGGTTAAGTTTCCTAGCCATGGACATGTATTGTCATTTGATGAATGGGACCACATCATTAGGAGAATGGTGTGATGGACAAGACCCATCCATTAGCTTAGCATAATGAGCGTTCAGTTTTATTGCTACTGTTTTCTTCATGTCAAATATATATTACTTCGACTATGAGATTATGCAACTCCCAGACACCAGAGGAATGCCTTGTGTTCTATCAAACATCACAACGTAACTGGGTGATTATAAACATGCTCTACAGGTATCTCCGAAGGTGTTTGTTGGGTTGGCATAGATCAAGATTAGGATTTGTCACTCCAAGTATCAGAGAGGTATCTCTGGGCCCTCTCGGTAGTGCACATCATATGAAGCCTTACAAGCAATGTGACTAATGAGTTGGTCATGGGATGATGCACTACAGAACGAGTAAAGAGACTTGCTGGTAACCAGATTGAACTAGGTATGAAGATACCGACGATCGAATCTCGGGAAAGTAACATATCGATGACAAAGGGAATAGCTATGTTGACATTGCGGTTCGACCAATAAAGATCTTCGTAGAATATGTGGGAACCAATATGAGCATCCAGGTTCTGCTATTGGTTATTGACCAGAGAGGTGCCTCGATCATGTCTACATAGTTCTCGAAACCATAGGGTCCGCACGCTTAAAGTTCAACGACGATTGGTATTATATGAGTTATGTGTTTTGGTGACCGAGGTTGTTTGGAGTCCCGGATGAGATCACGGACATGGCGAGGAGTCTCTAAATGGTCGAGAGGTAAAGATTGATATATTGGAAGGTTATATACGGACATCGGAATTGTTCCGAAGAGGTTCGGGGATTTTTCGGAGTACCGGGAGGTTACCGGAACCCCCCGGTAAAGTTAATGGGCCAATGGGCCTTCGTGGAGAGGAGAGGGCAGCCACGGGAGGTGGCGCCCCCCTTGCCAATCCGAATTGGACAAGGGGTGGGGGGTGCGGCCCCCCTTTCCTTCTCCCTCTCCACCTCTTTCCCATTTCCCTCCTCCGTAAGAAGGAAAAAAAGGGGGGCGAATCCTACTAGGAGTGGAGTCCTAGTGGGATTTGATACGTCTCCAATGTATCTATAATTTTGATTACTCCATGCTACTTTGTCTACTGTTTTGGACTATATTGGGCTTTATTTTCCACTTTCGTATTACTTTTGGGACTAACCTATTAACCGGAGGCCCATCCCAGAATTGCTGTTTTTTGCCTTTTTCAGTATTTTGAAGAAACAAAATATTAAACGGAGTCCAAACGGAATGCAACCTTCGGGATCGTGATTTTCCAACCAAACGTGATCCAGGAGACTTGGACCCTACCCCAAGAAGTGCCAGAGGCGGTCACGAGGGTGGAGGGCGCGCCCCCTGGGCACGCCCCCCTACCTCGTGGGCCCCTCGGAGCTCCACCGACGTACTCCTTCCTCATATATATACCTACGTATCCCCGAACGATCAGAAGAGGAGCCAAAAACCTAATTCCACCACCGCAAACTTCTGTATCCACAAGATCCCATCTTGGGGCCATTTCCGAAGCTCCGCCGGAGGGGGCATCGACCACGGAGGGCTTCTACATCATCACCATGGCCCCTCCGATGAAGTGTGAGTAGTTTACTTCAGACCTTCGGGTCCATAGTTATTAGCTAGATGGCTTCTTCTCTCCTTTTGGATCTCAATACAATGTTCTCCCCCTCTCTCGTGGAGATCTATTTGATGTAATCTTCTTTTTGCGGTGTGTTTGTTGAGACCGATGAATTGTGGGTTTATGATCCAGTATTATCTATGGAAAATATTTGATTCTTCTCTGAATTCTTTTATGTATGATTGAGTTATCTTTGCAAGTCTCTTTGAATTATCTTTTTTGGTTTGGCCAACTAGATTGGTAGTTCTTGCAATGGGAGAAGTGTTTAGCTTTGGGTTCAATCTTGCGGTGTCCTTACTCAGTGACAGAAAGAGTTGCAAGGCACATATTGTATTGTTGCCATCGAGGATAACAAGATGGGTTTTTTATCATATTGCATGAATTTATCCCTCTATATCATGTCATCTTGCTTACGGTGTTACTCTATTTTTACTTAATACTCTAGATGCATGCTGGATAGCGGTCGATGAGTGGAGTAATAGTAGTAGATGCAGAATCGTTTCGATCTACTTGTTTTGGAAGTGATGCCTATATACATGATCATCGCCTAGATATACTCATAACTATGCTCAATTCTGTCAATTGCTCAACAGTAATTTGTTCACCCACCATAGAATACTTATGCTCTTGAGAGAAGCCACTAGTGAAACCTATGGCCCCCGGGTCTATTCTCATCATATCAATCTATATCACTTTATTTACTTGCTTTGTTTTACTTTGACTTTTACTTTTTTAGTTTGCATCTATCTATCAAAAATACCAAAAATATTATCTCTATCAGATCTCACTCTCGTAAGTGACCGTGAAGGGATTGACAACCCCTAAGCGTTGGTTGCGAGTTGCTATCATTTTGTGTAGGTACGAGGGACTTGTGCGTGGTCTCCTACTGGATTGATACCTTGGTTCTCAAAAACTGAGGGAAATACTTACGCTACTTTACTGCATCATCCTCTCCTCTTCAGGGAAATCCAACGCAGTGCTCAAGAGGTAGCAAGAAGAATTTCTGGCACCGTTGCCAGGGAGGCTCACGCAAGCAAGTCAACAATACCAAGTACCCATCGCAATCCCTATCACTCGCATTACATTATTTTCCATTTGCCTCTCGTTTTCCTCTCCCCCACTTCACCCTTGCCGTTTTATTTTCCCTCTCTTTCCCAATCTCCTCCTCTCTTTTCCATTTGCCTTTTTCCCGTTGCCTCTTTGTTTGCTCGTGTGCTAGTTTGCTTGCTTGTAATCATGACTAGTTCCTTATCCACTCCTATGTCTCCCGAGTTTGAAGTTCTTCACTTCAAGCAAAGGCAAGGAGAAAACTTAAAAGATGCTTGGTATAGGATGATGGAATCTTTTCATAAGTGCACCCTAGAGGTGAACTTTAGAATTTTTCTTCGCAATTTTTATGTTGGGTTAAATATGACGCATAGACAACTCTTGGATTGCATTGCCAAGGGAAATTTTATTGAGATTGATCCCAGTATTGCGCATGAAATTATAGAGGGAATAGTGGGAACACTACCCCAAAAGGGAGGATATCATCCTACCCAGGGAGAAACCCAAGTCTTTGAGAAAATTTGCGAAGTAACAATTTTTTTACAAAAGTCTCTTGAGCCTCTCAAAAGTGTTAGTGGAAATCTCCACCGCATGAATATGTTGATTACTCTTTGTAATAAGTGGTTGGATTCTTTAGATCTAAAAATTTCCGAATATGAAGGGAAGTGGAAAGAACCTCCCGGATTCAAGCATGACTCCGCTAAAAAAATGAAAATGAAAGATGGCAATCCTAGATCTATCCTTGCTTTTATGCCCAGCTAGGCGCGTTAAACGATAGCGCTTGTTGGGAGGCAACCCAATTTTATTTTGTGTTCTTTGTTTTTGTTCCTGTTTAGTGCTAAATTTTGTTTCTACTTTCTGTTTAGATGTGGTTTTATGTTTTAATTAGTGTTTGTGCCAAGTAGAACCTATAGGATAAGCTATGATGATAGTTGATTTGATTCTGCTGAAAAATAGAAACTTTGCGCTCACGAGAAAAAACTCAATAAATCACAGGAACGTGATTTTGCATTTATTCTTTTTGATGATGATCAATAAACAAATTGTCCAGTACGTCCTATTTTGGTAGAATTTTTAGAGTTCAGAAGTTTGCGTTAGTTACAGATTTCTACAGACTGTTCTGTTTTTGACAGATTCTGTTTTTCGTGTGTTGTTTGCTTATTTTGATGAATCTATGGCTAGTAAATTAGTTTATAAACCATAGAGAAGTTGGAATACAGTAGGTTTAACACCAATATAAATAAAGAATGAGTTCATTACAGTACCTTGAAGTAGTCTTTTGTTTTCTTTCTCTAACGGAGCTCACGAGATTTCTGTTGAGTTTTGTGTTGTGAAGTTTTCAAGTTTTGGGTGAATTCTTTTGATGGATTATGGAACAAGGAGTGGAAAGAGCCTAAGCTTGGGGATGCCCATGGCACCCCCAAGATAATCCAAGGACACCAAAAAGTCAAAGCTTGGGGATGCCCCGGAAGGCATCTCCTCTTTCGCCCACTTCCATCGGTAATTTACTTGGAGCTATATTTTTATTCACCAACATGATATGTGTTTTGCTTGGAGCGTCTTGTATTATTTGTGTCTTTGCTTGTTAGTTTACCACAATTATCCTTGCTGTACACACCTTTTGAGAGAGCCATACATTCATTGGAATTTGTTAGAATACTCTATGTGCTTCATTTATATCTTTTGAGCTTGATAGTTTTATGTGCTTCACTTATATCTTTTGAGCGTGATAATTTTTGCTCTTGTATTTCACTTAGATCTTTTAGAGCATGGTGGTGGATTTGTTTTAAAGAAACTATTTGATCTCTCATGCTTCACTTAGATTATTTTGAGAGTCGTTAATAGCATGGTAATTTGCTTAATGTTAATATACTTGGTGTTCAAGATATGTGAAACCTTCTTTTGAGTGAATTGAATACTAAGATAAGTTTGATGCTTGATAATTGTTTTGAGATATGTAGGTGATAATATCAAAGTCATGCTAGTTGGATGATTATGAATTTGATAAATGCTTGTGTTGAAGTTTGCAAGTCCCGTAGCATGCACATATGTTTAAAGTTGTGTAACAAATTTGAAACATGAAGTGTACCTGGCTTGTGCATCCTTATGAGTGGCGGTCGGGGACGAGCGATGGTATTTTCCTACCAATCTATCCCCCTAGGAGCATGCGTGTAGTACTTGATTTTTGATGACTTCTAAATTTTTGCAATAAGTATATGGGTTCTTTTGACTAATGTTGAGTCCATGGATTATACACACTCTCACCTTTCCACCTTTGCTAGCCTCTTAGGTACCGAGCATTGCCCTTTCTCACCTTGAGAGTTGGCGCAAACTTCGCCGGTGCATCCAAACCCCGTGATACGATACGCTCTATCACACATAAACCTCCTTATATTATGGCATTTCCATAGCCATTCCGAGATATATTGCCATGCAACTTCCATCATCATCATCATGACATACATTACTTTTGTCATATTGCCATTGCATGATCATGTAGTTGACATCGTATTTGTGGCAAAGCCACCATGCATTATATTTCATACATGTCACTCTTGATTCATTGCACTATCCCGGTACACCGCCGGAGGCATTCATATAGAGTCATATCTTGTTCTAAGTTTCGAGTTGTAATCCTTGTGTTGTAATCAATAGAAGTGTGATGCTCATCATTATTAGAGCATTGCCCAAAAAAAAGAGAAAGGCCAAAAAGGAAAAAAGAAAGGCCCAAAAAAAGGGCAATGCTACTATCTCTTTTTCCACACTTGTGCTTCAAAGTAGCACCTTGTTCTTCATGTAGTGAGTCTCATATATTGTGCTTCAAAGTAGCACCTTGTCCTTCATGTAGTGAGTCTCATATATTGTGCTTCAAAGTAGCACCTTGTTCTTCATGTAGTGAGTCTCATGAGTTGTCCTTTTTATACTAGTGGGAATTTTTCATTATAGAACTTGGCTTCTATATTCCTAAGATGGGCTTCCTCAAATGCCCTAGGTCTTCATGAGCAAGCAAGTTGGATGCACACCCACTAGTTTTATTTTATTGAGCATTCATAGCTCTAGTGCATCCGTTGCATGTCAATCCCTACTCCTCATGTTGACATCAATTGATGGGCATCTCCATAGCCCGTTGATTAGCCTCGTCAACATGAGACTTTCTCCTTTTCTGTCTTCTCCACACAATCCCCATCATCATATTCTATTCCACCCATAGTGCTATATCCATGGCTCACGCTCATGTATTGCGTCAAAGTTGAAAAGGTTTGAGATTATTTAAGTATGAAACAATTGCTTGGCTTGTCATCGGGGGTATAGAAGTTGGGAACATCTTTGTGTGACTAAAATGAAGCATAGCCTAACTATATGATTTTATAGGGATGAACTTTCTTTTGCCATGTTATTTTGAGAAGACATGATTGCTTTGATTAGTATGCTTGAAGTATTATTATTTTTGTGTCAATATGAACTTTTGTTTTGAATCTTTCGGATCTAAATATTCATATCACAATTAAGAAGATTTACATTGAAATTATGCCAAAGTATCACTCCGCATCAAAAATTCTTCTTTTATCATTTACCTACTCGAGGACGAGCAGGAATTAAGCCTGGGGATGCTTGACACGTCTCCAACGTATCTATAATTTTTGATTACTCCATGCTACTTTGTCTACTGTTTTGGACTATATTGGGCTTTATTTTCCACTTTCATATTACTTTTGGGACTAACCTATTAACCGGAGGCCCAACCCAGAATTGCTGTTTTTTGCCTTTTTCAGTATTTTGAAGAAACATAATATCAAACGGAGTCCAAACGGAATGAAACCTTCGGGATCGTGACTTTTCAACCGAACGTGTCCAGGAGACTTGGACCCTACTCCAAGAAGTGCCAGAGGAGGTCACGAGGGTGGAGGGCGCACCCCCTGGGCGCGCCCCCCTACCTCGTGGTCCCCTCGGAGCTCCACCGACGTACTCCTTCCTCCTATATATACCTACGTATCCCCGAACGATCAGAAGAGGAGCCAAAAACCTAATTCCACCGCCGCAACCTTCTATATCCATGAGATCCCATCTTGGGGCCTGTTCCGGAGCTCCGCCGGAGGGGGCATCCACCACGGAGGGCTTCTATATCATCACCATGGCCCCTCCGATGAAGTGTGAGTAGTTTACTTCAGAGCTTCGGGTCCATAGTTATTAGCTAGATGGCTTCTTCTCTCTTTTTGGATCTCAATACATTGTTCTCCCCCTCTCTCGTGGAGATCTATTTGATGTAATCTTCTTTTTGCGGTGTGTTTGTTGACACCGATGAATTGTGGGTTTATGATCCAGTATTATCTATGGAAAATATTTGATTCTTCTCTGAATTCTTTTATGTATGATTGAGTTATCTTTGCAAGTATCTTTGAATTATCTTTTTTGGTTTGGCCAACTAGATTGGTAGTTCTTGCAATGGGAGAAGTGTTTAGCTTTGGGTTCAATCTAGCGGTGTCCTTACTCAGTGACAGAAAGAGTTGTAAGGCACGTATTGTATTGTTGCCATCGAGGATAACAAGATGGGGTTTTTATCATATTGCATGAATTTATCCCTCTACATCATGTCATCTTGCTTACGGCGTTACTCTGTTTTTACTTAATACTCTAGATGCATGCTGGATAGCGGTCGATGAGTGGAGTAATAGTAGTAGATGCAGAATCGTTTCGATCTACTTGTTTTGGACGTGATGCCTATATACATGATCATCGCCTAGATATACTCATAACTATGCTCAATTCTGTCAATTGCTCAACAGTAATTTGTTCACCCACCGTAGAATACTTATGCTCTTGAGAGAAGCCACTAGTGAAACCTATGGCCCCGGGGTCTATTCTCATCATATCAATCTATATCACTTTATTTACTTGCTTTGTTTTACTTTGCCTTTTACTTTTTACTTTGCATCTATCTATCAAAAATACCAAAAATATTATCTCTATCAGATCTCACTCTCATAAGTGACCGTGAAGGGATTGACAACCCCTAAGCGTTGGTTGCGAGTTGCTATCGTTTTGTGTAGGTACGAGGGACTTGTGTGTGGTCTCCTACTGGATTGATACCTTGGTTCTCAAAAACTGAGGGAAATACTTACGCTACTTTACTGCATCATCCTCTCCTCTTCGGGGAAATCCAATGCAGTGCTCAAGAGGTAGCAGGATTCCCCCCCCCCCCATGGCGCGCCCCTTGGTGGCCAGCCTCCTCCTCCCTTCCTTTATATACGGGGGGCGGGGCACCCCAAAGGCACAACCATTGTCCTAGCCGTGTGCGGTGCCGCCCCTCCACCATTTACTCCTCCGATAGTATGATCATATTGCTTTGGCGAAGCCCTACGAGGATCACATCACCAACACCGTCATCACGCCGTCATGCTGACAGAACCCATCAACTCCATCGACACTCTGCTGGATTAAGAGATCGAGGGACTCCATCGAGTTGAATGTGTGCAGAACTCTAAGGTGTCATACATTCGGTACTTGATCGGTTGATTCGAGAAGACGTTCGACTACATCAACCGCGTTAAGTTAACGCTTCCACTTTCGGTCTACGAGGGTACGTGGACACACTCTCCCCCTCTCGTTGCTATGCATCTCCTAGATAGATCTTGCGTGACCGTAGATTTTTTTTTGAAATTGCATGCTACATTTCCCAACAGTGGCATCCGAGCCAGGTCTATGCGTAGATGATATGCACGAGTAGAACACAAAGAATTCTGGGCGGTGATTGTCATAGTGCTTACCGCCAATGTCTTATTTTGATTAGGCGATATTGTTGGATGAAGCGGCCCGGACCAACCTTACATGGCCGTGTTCATGAGACCGGTTCCACCGACGGACATGCAACTAGTTTTGCATAAAGGTAGCTGGCGAGTGTCTGTTTCTCCAACTTTAGTTGAATCAAATTTGATTGTGGCCAGTCCTTGTGAAGGTTAAAACATCAAACTTGATAAATCACCATTGTGGTTTTTGTGCCGTAGGTATGTATGGTTCATGCTAGCAGCCCATAGCAGCCACGTAAAACTTGCAACAAACAAAGTAGAGGACGTCTAACTTGTTTTTGCAGGGCATGTTGTGATGTGATATGGTCAAGACATGATGTGATATAAAGGTTATTGTATGAGAGGATCATGTTTTGTAAAAAGTTATCGACAACTGGCAGGAGCCTTATGGTTGTCACTTTATTGTATGAAATACAAACGACATGTAATTGCTTTACTTTATCACTAAGCGGTAGCGATAGTCGTAGAAGCAATAGTTGGTGTGACGACCACGACGCTACGATGGAGATCAAGGTGTCAAGCCAGTGACGATGGAGATCATGACATTGCTTTGGTGATGGAGATCAAAAGCACAAGATGATGATGGCCATATCATGTCACATATTTTGATTGCATGTGATGTTTATCTTTATGCATCTTATTTTTCTTACTACGGCGGTAGCATTAGAAGATGATCCCTTACTAAAATTTCAAGGTATAAGTGTTCTCCCCGAGTATGCATCGTTGCGAAAGCTCTTCGTGCTGAGACACAACGTGATGATCGGGTGTGATAAGCTCTACGTTCAAATACAATGGGTGCAAGCCATTTTTGCACATGCGGAATACTCGGGTTAAACTTGACAAGCCTAGCATATACAGATATGGCCTCAGAACATTGGAGACGGAAAGGTCGAACAAGAATCATATAGTGGATATGATCAACATAGAGATGTTCACCGTTGATGACTACTCCATCTCACGTGATGATCGGGCATGGTTTAGTTGATTTGGATCACGTATCATTTAGATGACTTGAGGGATGTCTATCTAAGTGGGAGTTCTTAAGTAATATGATTAGCTGAACTTAATTTATCATGAACTTAGTCCTGATAGTATTTGCAAATTATGTTGTAGATCAATAGCTCGTGTTGTAGCTTCCCTATGTTTTTGATATGTTCCTAGAGAAAACTAAGTTGAAAAATGATAGTAGCAATGATGCAGACTGGGTCCGTGATCTGAGGATTATCCTCATTGCTGCATAGAAAAATTATGTCCTTGATGCACCGCTAGGTGACAAACCTATTACAGGAGCAGATGCAGACGTTATGAATGTTTGGCAAAGCTCGATGTGATGACTACTTGATAGTTTAGTGCATCATGCTTTACGGCTTAGAATCGGGAGTCCAAAAACGTTTTGAACGCCACAAAGCATATGAGATGTTCCAAGAGCTGAAATTGGTATTTCAGGCTCATGCCCGTGTCGAGAGGTATGAGACCTCTGACAAGTACCTCGCCTACAATATGGAAGAGAATAGCTCAACCATTGAGCATGTGCTCAGAATGTCTGAGTACTACAATCGCTTGAATCAAGTGGGAGTTAATCTTCCAGATAAGATAGTGATTGATAGAGTTCTCTAGTCATTATCACCAAGTTACTGGAACTTCGTGATGAACTATAATATGCAAGGGATGACAAAAACGATTCCCGAGCTCTTCGTGATGCTGAAATTAACGAAGGTAGAAATCAAGAAAAAGCATCAAGTGTTGATGGTTAACAAGACCACTAGTTTTAAGAAGAAGGGCAAGGGTAAGAAGGGGAACTTCAAGAAGAATGCCAAGCAAGTTGTCACTCCCGGGAAGAAACCCAAAACTGGACCCAAGCTTGAAATTGAGTGCTTCTACTGCAAAGGGACTGATCACTGGAAGCAGAACTACCCCAAATATTTGGCGGATAAGAAGGATGGCAAAGTGAAAAAAGGTATATTTGATATACATGTTATTGATGTGCACATTACTAGTGCTCATAGTAGGCCCTATGTATTTGATACTTGTTCGGTTGCTAAGATTAGTAACTCAAAACAGGAGTTGCAGAATAAATGGAGACTAGTTGAGGGTGAAGTGATAGTGGGTGTTGGAAGTGGTTCCAAGATTGATATGATCATCATCGCACACTCCCTATACTTTCAGGATTAGTGTTGAACCTAAATAAATGTTATTTGGTGTTTGCGTTGAGCATGAATACGATTAGATCATGTTTATTGCAATACAGTTATTCATTTAGGACAGAAAATAATTGTTATTTTGTTTACATGAATAAAACCTTCTATGGTCATACACCCAATATTAATGGTTTATTGAATCTCGATCGTAGTGATACACATATTCATAATATTGATGCCAAAAGATGCAAAGTTGATAATGACAGTGCAACATATTTGTGGCACTGCCGTCTGGGTCATATCGGTGCAAAGCGCATGAAGAAACTCCATGCAGATGGACTTTTGGAATCACTTGATTATGAATTATTTGATACTTGCGAACCATGCCTTATGGGCAAGATGACTAAAACTCCGTTCTACGGAATAATGGGACGAGCTAACAACTTATTGGAAATAATACATAACGATGTATGCGGTCCAATGAGTGTTGAGGCTCGTGGAGGGTGTCGTTATTTTCTAACTTTCACAGATGATTTGAGCAGATATGGGTGTATCTACTTAATGAAAAACAAGTCTGAAACATTTGAAAAGTTCAAAGAATTTTAGCGTGAAGTGTAGAATCATCGTAACAAGAAAATAAAGTTTCTACGATCTGATTGTGGAGGAGAATATTTGAGTTACGAGTTTGGCTTTCATTTAAAACAATGTGGAATAGTTTCATAACTCAGGCCATCTAAAATAGTTTCAGAGGATTAGAGCGGTTGATCGACCTGCTTGATGAGCTATGGAGCGGGCAGTGACGGTGTCCTGGACTAGGGGGTACTCACCACGTCGTCTCCCGATCAGTTAGATTGGGCCGAGGACCCCCATGGCCGTATACTCATGGGCCAGTTCGGACAGCTCTTACCGCATACTAGGAAGACTCCACAAGACTTGACGCCCAAGACAAGGACTCTCTTAAACCCTAGGCCTCCGGTGTCTTATATAAACCGAGGCCAGGCTAGTCAATAGACAATCTCATATTTATTACTACAATCTCATGGTAGACCCGTGTACTCTGTACTACACCCATATGAATACAATCAAAAGCAGCATGTAGGGTATTATCTCATCAAGAGAGCCCGAAGCTGGGTAAAACCCCGTGTCCATGTTACCATCGCTCCAAGACGCCTAGCTTAGGACCCCTACTACGAGATACGCCGGATATTGAACAGACATTGGTGCTTTGATTGAGAGCCTGCTGGGTGATCGTCACGGATCGATGGGATGATCAGGTGATATTTTTTTAGTAAAGATTTTGTTTGCTGTAATTTATCTCTTTGGAAAAATCGTTGTTGCGTCGTGCTACTTTGATTACAGGAGGATTGAGAAAATTTTAAGCAGCGGCAGCCCTGTCCGCCGCCGGACAGTATATCCGATCCGATGATAACGAGGACGACCCACGCATGGTAGGACTTCGCAGGGTGTCCAACTTGAATTCAACCATGCAGCCGACAGGGAGATTCAATCCTTCCTTCTCTTTACCTTCTTTATTAATCAAGTGTGGAGGCGGTCTCCCCTTTTTTCTTGTAGTATATATCATCCATGCACCTTTTCTAGTACTAGATTGATTTGGTCCATGCGTGGGTAGTACTATACCAGTACTTGCTAACACCCACGTGGGATGCTATTCCTCCTGCATGGTATCGATTTGGATCTGACATCTGATCTGACATCTAATTGCTAGTTGATTGCCCGATGCTATTCTTTCTAATAATTACATACAATGCAAATTATTTGTGCCATCATATTTTCTGTTAGGATTGTACTGCTATATGTATATAGATCACAGTACGGCCTATGTTCGCGTCCGCTACTCGTTACATCGGATCTGGACTCAATCTGGCCACGGGTAATCCAGCCGAAGAGATAGTGCGGAGCAGTGCACCGATCAGAGCTCGGCTCGATGGCAGCACACCACACATGTTCAGTACGGATCAGTTCGTGCGTTATCTTTGGTCTGCTAAGGTCGTCGCTGCCGGTGAACATATTTTATCTTTCCCTAACTATTCGGTTAGCTCCTAAAATTATTGCACACAGAATATCTTCTGTTGTTTTGCACTGCATTATTTTTGCAGAGATAATTTTCCGACATATGTGCGCGGTGACGGTCTGGCCAGCCTCTCGCCGTCACCTAGGCCAGCCGACCTGTGTCGACATCGCCGTGCCACAACATCGTCATACCATCGAGCCGACCTCGACGATCAGCCGGACTATTCACTTCGCATATATTAATTATGCACATTTTTTCACTATTATTATTTCTTGGTTGCACTACTTTGTGTGTGCAGGCAATCTATCTAGGTTGGGCCGCGCTAACACCTCGGCAAGGTGATATCGTTGTCCCGCCGACGTTGGCCAAGTTGACGCGTCACATTGCGGCTCCGCCGGGCTGACCTTGTCGCCCAGGCCATATTTATTCAAAAAAAATCCCTTATGTCAATTAAATAGAAGATTTTTTATTCTTGGACTGCACTATTTTATGTGAGCAGGTAATCACCATCGACTTCGTCGCGCGGTCAACTCTATGGGGCCAACAACGTCGTCGTGCCTGCGTTGATCAAGTTGGGGAGTCGCCTCGGTGCACATCCCTTTGTCAGCATTACCACGCGACCACTTCACCGGGCCGACCTCGACGCTGAGGCCATATCTCTTTCATTATTTACTTCACTTATATTAAATAAGTAGAAGAATTTTTTTAATATACATTATTATCTTTATTTCTCATTACTTTTGGTTTGCACTATCTTATCTGTGCAGCCAATCGACTTAGACTGAGCCGCGCTGTCGCCTCCATCGACCAAAATTGTGTTGTCGCCTTGGCGCGCTGCCCTATGTTGGCAACCCCGCGTCATCGCTTCGTCAAGCTACTCAGCCAGGGATTCCGGTGTCACCCGCCGACCTGCTCCATCACCGCGGCTGGACAGGGGGCTTCATCTTTTCAGAGTGCCGAACTCTCTACTTGGCCACCTCGGGACCAGCCTGGGGGCTGAAACCTTGTCCCGCATCAAGCCCGGACCGCGTCATCAATGCCGAACACATTAACTAGCTAAGTCGCTCTCATGCTCAAATACTTTCAGTTTTAAATTTTGTTCAGTTCGACCAAGCATTATACTTTTTTGGCAAAAAGTTGTTTGTGAAAAACTTCTTTGTCCAAACTTTGTTTGTGACACACAAATTCCAATACCCCGTTTACTTGGGGGCTTCCTTTGTGAAGCCTTTCCTCTTACAAATGATTATACTTGTATGGCTTCGTTCCTTGTTCGTGTATTACGCCACAATATGCACCATGTTGACTTAATTGATTTGCAAGCTGGGTTGCTTTGCTCCTGTGTTTACCCCTACGTTCTCGATTGTTCGGCTAGGAAGTAAAAGGAGCACATTTGCGATTGTCACAACCGGGTCACCCGAGCCGGACCTCAGACTGGGTGAAGCCGAAAATTAGCGCTCTTATTGTTTTCAATTATGGTCGGCACACAATGGAACTCATGAGTATAAAAAATTTATTGCACAAGTCTCACAGTAATAATGAGCAACTGAAGAAAGGTATTGATGGGGTACTATTTTCTTCGAAGAGGCTTCTTACACTTCGTTGGTAATATAGCATAAGTTCCCTGAGCGCGCTTTGTCTATTACAGCCTTATGACCTGATTGTCTGGTTATCGGAAACACCGTTGATATTCTCGACAGGTGGAGTACATAACACTTCTCGATCCTTGACCGAAGAGGGAGAAGCCGACGGTCGGTTAAGACGTGTATAAAGTTCGGGTGAACACAGATATGATACAAGTACTTCGGTACATACAATCATTATACATAAAATTCTTTTACCCAAGTCACTCAGGGGCTCTTAAATTTATGTGAGCTATTTTATAATAAGTGTTCTTCTTCTTAGTCGTTGCAAAGTCTTTTTTCTATCACTCCTTTTTTTGACGCGAGTGTGTGGTCAATAGTCGCTAAAGTTTGCTAAACTAGCCTAACGAGAAGCACTCCGCCTTCGGGATAGAAGGTTGAAGCCGTAGGCTGACCCGCTTGAAGTCTTGAGATAGGATATGTCATGTTAAAGCACGACACAAGCACAATTCTTTTTTTAAGACAAATTTTCTGATTGGCACCGAACAATTGATCTAGTTCGGACGTCGAGTTTTTCCTGACGTTTTTTGGTTTTCCAATCCTATGGCACTTTTTAACTATTTCTATGTTTTCCGCATAAGTCTCGTAGTGCACCGCCGGACACCTTTAGAAATTCGGCAAAAATTCTCGGATATTGCTATATATGCATCAGTTTCGAATTGTGTCTTCGGTCAATAGTTGGGTTGCCCGGCTCCTGCGCTTGCCTCCTATGTTCCGCTTTGTTCGGCTAGGTGTGCAAAGGGAGAACCACTGCGATTGTGCTTCCATCTCGCATGGTTAAGCACCGCAGTGGAGAAAGCCGAAAACTGACTGTCACAATAAGCATAAACTGGTCAGCGGTCTGATGACTGTATTAAATGACGGGTCGTTCATAACATTGGCCGAAGTGTTTACGGCTTGACCTCGGCTGTCGCCGAACACTAACCGGGGGGCTACTTGCTGGCCTCCCAACTTTAAGCTCCTATGACTAAGTGAAAGTTATAAAGCCCGCATATCTGATTGCCTCGTTTCTGCTAACACAACCGCCTTCGGGCACCGAGACGTCGGCTAAGGGTTGTTTTGTTATTTCGGAAACACCCTGCATAGCATCTACAAGAGGGTAGAAGCCGATGATGGGCCACTTTCAGATTATAAACGGTCGCAACGGAAGTAAAAATTTGGGTTCATTTAGACCACAGAGTTTGGAAGCTTTTCCCGAACTAAATCCTCAGTATTTTCCTCCCGCGTTGATCGGAGCAGAGGTTTCATGATCATGCTTAGCATGACAACCCAAAAAAAGGAACCGATAGCGGGACTATTTTCTTTGGACGATATTTCTTATGTTAAACAATAAATATAACATGTCTCTCTGCGTATCTTTTCTTATAAAACCGTATGGCCGGATTGCCTTGTTTCCCGTAAATCTTTGCCCTCATAAAGGCTTTATAAAGTAGGACAAACACTCCTCGGCTGCTGGCCAAGGAGGTTGAAGCCGATGGTCGGTCAACAAAGTTTTGTACAATGCGGATCCGAGCATTAATGACGTAAAGTACTTGGATACATAGAGTTATTACACATAATTTGTGATTTTACTATGGATATCGATCCTTAATTTGGCCTCACGTGCCCGCATTAAGGCTTGGGGGCTACTAGGCTTCGGGCTTATTATTTAAAAATATTAAAAGGGCACATCGATCCCCTCATATGGTGTTGCCACCCGACCAGTGTCTTGGGGGCTACTGCATTGACAATCAAATGCAGAAAATTTAAAGCGCAATATAGTTTTCGAGGAGATTATTATCCTCAGGTTGGTCGGCCGCACCCAACCTGAGTCTCGAGGACTTTGCACATCATGTTTCTATTCCCAAGTATGCTGTCGAGCTGGGAATTGATCCTCAGGCTGATTTTATGAATCGACCTGAGTCTTTGGGGCTACTAGGATCAGCGGTTTGATTTTTTCCTTCAGGTGCATCCCGAATATTAGGCCAACACGCACCTTGAGGGCTACTGTCTATACATCTCGGCAGAGATTACATTGCACAATTCAGAATTAAATTCATAAAAGTTAGCCCATGGCCGAGGTGGTGCACCACCTCGGATATAGTCCGGTGTTGGTGCTCGACTATAATAGACACCCCGGAAGCAGTCCGGCATAAAGCTCGGACGCTAGTGGCTGGCTCCGTAGAGGGCATTTCCGGCATTAAGCTTGGCTAAACTCCTTCAGCTTTTTGAACCAAGGTGATCTATGAAACCTCGAATATAGTCCGGCGTTGGAGCTTGTACATAGTCCGGCGTTGGAGCTTGGACATAGTCCGGTGCTGGAGCTTGGACATAGTCCGATGTTGGAGCTCGGATACACTCTGGAGTTGGAGCTTGGACATAGTCTGGCGTTGGAGCTTGGACGTAGTCCGGCGTTGGAGCTTGGACATAGTCCGGCGTTGGAGCTCGGATACATTCCGTCGTTGGAGCTCAGAAGCGTTCTGGCGTTGGTGCTCGGCTGCTAAAGATACCTCGAATGCAGTCCAGCGTTGGAGCTCGGATGCAAGAGGACACTACCGCCCGGGAATAACTTAAAACCTGAGGTGTGGCATAAAAATAACAAGACATTGATAAAGGCCGTAAATTTAAAGGGGCGGATACCCGACGTATAAGCTCTTCGGATTCACTTTGGCGATCCTCAAGATCGAAGATGGAAAGATTTGTTGAACCAGTTTTCAAGACCGACGACCGAAGATGAAGAACAGTTCGGAAGAGTCGAGGAGCGTCCCCAACTTGAAGACCGGTTCAGGAGGGCTACTGACGGTGTCCTGGACTAGGGGGTACTCACCACATCGTCTCCCGATCAGTTAGATTGGGCCGAGGACCCCATGGCCGTATACTCATGGGCCAGTTCGGACAGCTCTTGCCGCATACTATGAAGACTCCACAAGACTTGGCGCCCAAGACAAGGACTCTCCTAAACCCTAGGCCTCCGGTGTCTTATATAAACCGAGGCCAGGCTAGTCAATAGACAATCTCATATTCATTACTACAATATCGTGGTAGACCCGTGTACTCTGTACTACATCCATATGAATACAATAAAAAGCAGCATATAGGGTATTATCTCATCAAGAGAGCCCGAAGCTGGGTAAAACCCCGTATCCATGTTACCATCACTCCAAAACGCCTAGCTTAGGACCCCTACTACGAAATACGCTGGATATTGAACCGACAGGCGGCACAGGTATAAATATGTCGGCTAAAGAGGACCGGTGAAGCTGCGCGTGCATGCAAGCTTCACGCGTCCACTCCCAATAAGGCTCGTTTCATGCCTCTTCTGTCACCTCTTCATGTCAGATCCTGCTGTTTAATGGACATCGTTTTCTGTGTCCACCGAAATTGATTTTAGCAGATTATGTCTTCCCAGGAAATATCATGTCTAAGCTTGTACACATACAAGAAGCATGTCAGTGTTAAACACTAATAAATTGATTTATTTTACTTAGGAGGAGTATAAGATACTCCATAGTTGGCTCAGTTCTTTCTTTTAATGCATATAAATGAACAAACACAGAGTGTTATTGCAGGTAAAGAACAATGTTCAGTTCTTTCTTTTCTGACGGATTCACCTCCTCACAGCATACGACATTAAGATAAGGAGGTCTCGTGCTACCGAGAGCATCTACGGATGGATATGTAGAATATGACCCCCTCAAAAGCTCACGGATGTGCGTCCATGGGTAGCAACTGGGTACTCCTTAAATGAGCACAACTGAAGCCGGACATCTCATACTCGATTCTTAAATCCATACAAAGACATGCGAAAGAGATAAACCTACGTACTACGCCGATCACCTAGCTACTCCTCGTCGGAGATGTAGACGATCTTCGTGCCCGGCTCCAGCAGCATGGGCGGCAACTGCAGTTCCTGCTCCTCCGGCGCCTCCAACTGCTCCGCTCCGGCCTCCTCCTCCTATATCTCCGCCTCGAGTTCGGCGAAGAATGCGTCGGACGCCGCATGCTCTTGCCGGAGGAACGCCCGGTTGGCCTTCACAACAGCCTCATCCTGAATGGATTCCAGGATGGTCTGGTGCTCCGCCATCTCCTCCAATTGGGCGACAGCGAACTCTGCATCCGCCTGCTCCATGTTGAAGCCCGACAGCTCCTGCCCTGGCAGCTCCGGCTCCGGCTGCTCTGCTCCTCCTTCACCTACATCGGAGCCAGCTCCTCTCCCTCCTCTTCCCCTGGCTGCTCCTCCTCCTCCTCCGGCTCCAGCGAGTCCGAAGGCAGCCCGACAGTGATGCGGGCGGCACGCACGGCTTATCTCGCCTGGATCTCCTACTGGATCTCGTACTGGCTCTCCAGCGTGAGCATTGCGTAGTAGGTGATCTTCCTCCGGACCATGGCGGAGCGCCAGAGTGTGGGAAAAGCAGTGGAGCAGGAGAGGGGGTGGATCGGCTCTGACTGGCGGCGCGAACAGGGGGTGGGCTAGGGTTGCGGGGCGCCGGACGGCTTAAATGGACACGGCGGTGAGCCGGTTCGGCTCCACGCGGCGTTCACACTGCGGCAACGGACACGGCGTCTGTCAGACCAACAGGTTTCCGGGCTAATCTGTGTGGGACCCCATCGTCAGGCCGACATGGCGGGCATGCCCAGACGCACCCAGGCGCCCTATACGCGCCCGAGCGTTTGAGGCCCGTTTGAGACGCTCATATAGGTTAAAATTTCGCAACCGGGCAGTGACCAGTCGACCCGCCCGAGCATATAAGGCGGGTTTGAAAGTTCCGGCTATAGATGCTCCCGAGAACCACATGACTTGGACCGCGGGAGAGAATGGACGACCTCGCGTGCAAGCCTGAGTATCTATTGCTGAAGTTGGGTTGTGAGTTATGACGCCACATGTCAGAAATGTCAGTTCAGTTCTACTTGTGATTCATGGTGAGTGATCGTCGAAAAAAGTCTTTCTTTCTCCTTGGCCCTTAAACAAACGTTAAAGATATATCTCAGTGTCAAGTCAGGGGTGAAAATCACCCAAAGAAAAATCGTCGTTGCCCGGAGATTGAACCCGGGTTATAGGCAGGAATACTAATGGGAGCGATGTCCGCGTCAATGGTTGAGGTAGTTTGTTTTTTTTTTCGTGTGTCTGCGGGATTGCCTCGGTTTATTTGTTATTATGAAGTCGAAGCTACGGCGGCGGGGCCATGTGACGTACGATGACTGATTGCAGGTGGCCTGTTCGGCGATCTTTCATGGCACCAGCTGTGCCTGGTTCTGTCCTTCGTAGTTATTGTCAGAGTCAGAGTTTAATGTCTGATGTTGGTAGCACATCGTCAACTTTTTCAGCGGCTACTAAACAATAGCAGATATGCTATTACAATTTTGTCGTATATCTTCAACTCCTAAGCTCCCTTGAAATACAGAACTCAGTTTTTGAGAAGTTAATACATGCGTCATAGATGAGCGACGTGTGTGAAGTGTTGTCTCCGTATAATAGACCAGCAAAATTTGTGTAAGAGATTGTTGTGCCAAACCAGTCATCAAACACAACGTTAGAGGTAAGCGTGAGCGCTGGTGGTGTCGTAGATTTCACTGTGCCCAGGTGAAAACACGTTAATGAGAGAGAACAACAAGAGGAGAAATGTCTTTGCTTTGTTTCCTGAAGGAACTCCTATGTGGCTTTGTCTCTTCCCCTTTCTCTTCTCAATTTGGATCCATGGAGGTGGCCGACATGGACGCCATCAACCACGACGCTAGGGTTCCTAGCCGCTGCCACATGCACAGCCATCCGGAGCCACCTCCGCTCCCGCGCCCATTGATGGTCCTCCCCACCGTAGCCCGGAGCTGCTCCGCCCATCTCTACCAGCTGGATCAGCTCAAGCATGAGGCCACCACGTGTGGCTGCCGTGTGTGGTGGCGGAGCATAGTATGCAAGGTGAGGGCTCTAATCTAATCGGATCAGATCGAATCCCACCGGACGGCTCGGCCCGCTCACCATGGCTGATGATCGCGTCGACCAGGACCACGTCCCTCCCCAAACGGCAGCGATGATGGAGGGAGTCGCCATCGCCGGCCAGCTACCGACCGACAGGCTCGCCAGGTCGCCGTTCCTCAAGGCCAGTCCCTTCCCCGCCGGATCGTGCATCCGCTTGGAGGCCCCTCTTTGGCTGACCCCGGTGCGGGAGGCGTTCTTGACCATGTGGACTGGGGACCAAGCGGCGGGGCCCATGGTGCGTTCCGGTTGAGGGCTTGCTCGGGCTAGCGCGGGATATCAGCCCTTGTCGATGGATTTCTCGCAGCTTGGCTGCATTTTATTTTGGAGTCGGTACATCCCGGATCTCTCTCTCACTTGTTGCGGCCGAAATCATAGTTTTGACTTATTTGGAATAGTTCAACACAAAATGAACCATGTTGGAAACTTCTGTGGGCGATGATGATAAAACATGGCTGGCATAACCTTGTCTTTGATCATTCGAGGAGTTGTAGGCATCAAAAACCCACTCCCCCATCCCTCTTTTGGAACCTTTTCATTCTCATCGAATATTGATGGCTCTGTCTTGGATGGTCATTCTTTGAGTGATAACGAGAGGAGCTCGACTTCAATGGTGGGGATTGATCTAGTGTAAGAAGACGGGGCTCGGGTGGAAGACTGAGAGTGACAATAAGGAAATGGATGACTGGGGCAGACAATAAGAGGAGCTTAGCAGTAGTGCGGTTCTAAGCCAGATACCTGTAGCACTGCGCAACTGGACTACTACTGATGTACATATAGGCCTTTTCTTAGTAGTGCTAGCTCATGGGTAGCATTCTCCCTTATGATGTCTCTCAGATTGACAATCAAATAAAGGCACTCCTATATGAGTACGACGCCGAATCATTCATACTATTTGTGAACTTTTAAATTATCATTATCAACACTTACACATGCATTTATTTCTCTTTCATTTTATTGTGTTTTCTTTTGGATTTATCTGTGCTGCGGCCCCAGCGAGCTGGATGTATCAGATGTTTGCTTTATAATATAAAGCGGGGGCAAGCCCTTTATTGGTGGTTGTAGTGCTGGTCTGTTATACAACCTTGCTACTATCGCTAGCCCCGGGGTGTAATGAGGACCACTTAGCAGTAGCGTGGGTGACCAGATCGTCGCCCTACTGCTAAACCCTACATGCAGTGCATTTTTTTGGGCCGCGCTACTACTAAGTAACGGTAGCACCGGCTACCCCGTGCTACTACTACTGATCTATCTATAGGCGTTTTCCTAGTAGCGCTAGCTCATGGGTGGCATTCTCCCTTATGTTGTCTCTTAGATTGACAATCAAATAAAAACACTCCTATATGAGTACGACGCGGAATCATTCATACTATTTGTGAACTTTTAAATTCAATCATTATCAACACTTACACATGCAAGGTGTACATGACATTCACGTGTAAACATCACACTCACGTTATTGGGCACAAACCACACAAGATTTTAAATGCATATTAGTATATAAGCTAATAATAAGTTGTAGAAGGATAATTACCACGTACGATTGCAAGCGAAGTGACGTATGGGTGATGACCACACATGCACACGTTCATTCGTTCCCTCGCGGTGATCGATCAAAAAGCCACTTCGGCCTTGGCAAACTCCTCTCTCTTCTGGTTCACGTCGGCCACCATCTTGCCGAACCTGCACGGCGGGCTGACCACCGGCACCGTGCCACGCGCATACTGCCCACCACCGGCACGCTCGCTGCGAAGTCCACTGGCATGCATGTCCTTCGACTTGTGTGCGATAATGACGGAGTTCACCACGTCGTCGTCGGGGTGGCACACGGCCAGCACCTCAAACCCGCCTCGGCCGATGTCCTGGGGGTCCACGATCGGGTATAGGAACCCGCGTGCGCCGTGCGCGCTGCGCACGACGAGGGCCGCCCCGTCTGCCATGTGCGTGCCAAGGTGCGCGATCACCCTGGCCTTTTCCTCGGCGGCCATGCCCACGAGCGCCGCCAGGAAGACGACGTCGTACTTGGCAAGCTCGCCGGCGAGGTCCGCGACGTCGGCCGTGTGGAACGACATGCGGGCGCCCACGTCCGTGTCCGCGCGGAACAGCTTGCTGGCGCGCTCGTTGGCCGCGCCGCACAGGTCGTAGTTGTCAAACATGGTGTCGGGCAGGTGGCGCGCGGCGAGGACGAAGGAGCTGAACGGGAGCGGGCCGGAGCCGATGAAGGCGACGCGGGCCGAGGCGATGCCGCCGGGCACCTAGCGCGCCAGCAGCTCGTACTCGAGCTTGCTGAGGTTGACGTAGTTGCTGTAGTAGGGGAACACGCCGAGGTGGTCGAGCGGGTTGTCGAAGGCGGCGAGCATGTCGGAGTAGTGCGCCTCCAGCTTCCCCTCGGCCTCGGAGCAGAGGCGGATGAGGCCCTCGCGCATCTCCTGCGCCTCCGGGCCGAGCTTGGTCACGTCCACGGGGCTCGGGGGGACGCACGCGATGACCAGCTCGGTGAAGAGCGCGTCGACGGCCGGGGATGGGCTGAGCGACGGCAGCTTGGCGATGGCGGCGTGGAGGCCGGTGATCTTCTCCACCAGGGCGGCGACCTCCTTGTTCTGGGCATCCATTTTACTACTCTTGGTGAGGCACAGGAGTAGAGCGGTTGATGGAGCTGCGTGATGAGCTATGGAGCGGGCAGCACGGGGTATAAATATGTAGCTGTGGGCTAAAGAGGACCGGTGAAGGTGCGCGTGCATGCAAGCTTCACGCGGACACTCCCAATAAGGCTCGTTTCATGCCTCTGCTGTCACCTCTTCACGTCAGATCCTGACGTTGAAATGGGCATCGTTTTCTCTTTTCCGTGCCTACCGAAATTGATTTGGGCTGATAATGAAATTGTTCGGTTCAGTTCTTCTTTTCTGACGGATTGATCCCCTCACGGCATACGGCACGAAGATAAGGAGGGTCTCGTGCTACTGAAGACCCACATGACCGTGGGAGAGAACGGACGACCTCAGGTGTCTGCTCTACAAGCAAACCTGAGTGTTTGTCGCCGAAGTTTGGTTGTGAGTTATGACGCCACATGTCAGAAATGTTAGTTCAGTTATAGTACTTGTGATTCATGGTGAGTCATCGTGGACAAACGTATATTTTCTTTCTCTTTGGACCCAAATAAACATAAAATATATCAGTGTCAAGTCATGGGTGACAATATATCAGTGTCTGGTTATGTCCTTCGTAGTTATCGTCAGAATCGAGTTGCGATGTCTGATATTGGTAGCTCATCCTCAAAGTTTTTTGGCGGCTACCAATAATAACAGATATGTTATTACTACCTCCCTCTCAGTTTACAAGGCGTGTGCGTATCCCTAGGTTTTCAATTTGACCAACCTAATATAAGTAATATATTACAAGAATTATACCAATATAAACTTCAGATGTTCTATTTTTAAAAAATATAATTTTTGTGTTATATAGTTTATGTTAGGGTGATCAAATTGGCAACCTAGGTATACGCTAGGACTTGTAAAATGAGACGGAGGAAGTACAATTTTTTTTCATATATCTTCAACTCCTAGGCTCCCTTAAAATAGAGAACTCTTGGTTCTGAGAAGTGTCATCGATGAGGACGTACGTGAAGTGTCGTCTCAACAAAATAGAGCAACAATATTTGTGTAAGAGATTGTTGCGCCAAGCCGGTCGTGTCTACACCATTTGGTGGCAACTATCTACCGGTGAAAACATTTTCTCTTCAACCATGTCTATGCTTTCTTTGGATCTCACGTCACGGTCACCTCTAAAATCACCAAATCAACGACATAAAATCGTCATTAAATAAACAAGTACTCCCTCCGTCCCATAATATAAGAACGTTTTCTACATTAGTGTAGTGTCAAAAACGCTTTTATATTGTGGGACGGAGGGAGTAATAAATAATTCCTACAAGTAAGGAAACAACACCGCACACTGCATATGTATATACTTCTATCTCAAAAGAAAAGTGGAGAACTTATACTTCTATCTTTAAAGAAAAGTGGACGCCCAGTTCGCTAGCGAAGCTATGTTGAATGAAAAACAGTCAGCGATCACAGTAATTCCAGGACCTTTTTGTAAGAAATTATGATCTGTTAGCGAAGGTAAAACAAGGTTATGTTGAAGACAAACCTGTCAGGTATTACAATAAATTCAGGACCTTTTTGTAAGAAATTATGATCTGGTGTAGCACTATTCGCAGTGTGCGCACGAAGACAAGAAGGGAAGAAATCAACCCAGAAAGGACCTGTTTGTAATCTCCAAAATAAACAAGGACGCGAAAGTAGGTCCTTCGGGGGCATATCTGCGA
This sequence comes from Triticum aestivum, assembly GCF_018294505.1. Lineage (NCBI taxonomy): Eukaryota > Viridiplantae > Streptophyta > Magnoliopsida > Poales > Poaceae > Triticum > Triticum aestivum. The sequence continues at coordinate 50,314,155 of NC_057801.1, read as the reverse complement.
GAAGGGAAAGGACCAGCGCGCAAAAATCTTAATTTTTTTGGACCATTTCCCGATTTATGCGCGGGTCTCCTCCGCTCGCCGATGTAGGACTAAAAATCAGCGCTCAAAGAAAATCGGAATGCTGATTGGCATGCGTGCGTGTACCACGAGCAGAGGAGGATGGGGTTACCGGGGACTAGCTATTAAAAGAATCGCCGTTGCCGGGGATCGAACCCGGGTCACCCGCGTGACAGGCGGGAATACTTACCACTATACTACAACGACTTGATTGATAGAATTTTGTTAATAACTATCTTTGAAGAGCTTGAGTAACATTGAGTCGGAGAAAAATCTCAGAGTCCAAGAGTAAAGCGGCGATGAGCCATGAAAGAAAATGAAGGTGCTCTGCGTCTGAGGATGGAGGTGTAAGGGAAGAGCAGATTCCTGTGTCCTTCTTGCAGCAAAGCCAGGGAAAAATATCTTCACGTGAGCACATTCTATGGGGCGAAAAGGGACATACAAAATATCTTTGCCAGGCACTAAAAGAAATTCAGATGAAGAACGAAGGATACAGTTGAAAAAAAATTACGTTCTTGTTGGTATCCGGTCACTTGCATGACGGACACAAATACTTTTTTTTTGTGAACACTGGTCCCGAACTAAAGTAAGCTACTCTGTTTTACGTCATGTATTGGCAGGAATGGATATGAAATTTTCTTACAGATTTCCTATAGCTACCGCTAATGTGTGATTAGTACTAGGACTTCCTGCGCTCTTCCTTTGTCCACCAAACGCACGACCTTCCCCACTTCCTCAAACACAGTTTATCAAAAGACATTTTTCACATCCAGCACACAGGCTTTGATCAGCGCATCTATTTTGTTATCCATCTCCGGGTTATGTGTCTTCAGCCTCCTTCTTCCATGCCTTCAGTATCATCATCATCACCATCTCCTCCCTGACCCAATCATGATATCCATCGTGCCAGCCAGGAACTCCTTCAACGGTTCAACAGCTTCAAGTATACTTTGTTTCACAATGGTAACTTGGTAAGTACTTCAACGGGGCATGATGCTAGCGATGGATCTACTCCCTCCGTTTCAAAATAAATGATCCAACTTTATACTAAAGTTAGTGCAAAGTTGAGTCATCTATTTTGAAACGGAGCGAGTACATGTCTCACAAGAGTTGCCTGGTTCGGAAATCTTGCCGAATACACCATTTACATCATGCAGTACATGTGGAGAAATGGATGTAACATTTTTTTAAAACAAAATAAGAAAGTATTCCAAAGATGTAAACTGTTATATGATCTTCTCAGTGTTATTTCGTAGCATATCCAGCATGTAACAAGGACCTTACCTGCAACGGGCCGCGATCATCAACAAATCTCCCGACTCCTCCCGTGTCGCCCCTGCGCGGCGACCGGGGGGAACCCTAGCGCCGCCGCGTCCTCGTCCCTCCCCCCTCCTCCTTACCGCCGCCGGGGCGCGCCGCCGGGCAAAACCCGGTCGGCGTCGGCGTCGGTGGGATCTCTTCTCCCTCGGCTCGCTGGATTTGGCGCGGGCTGATCGCGGCGGTGGTTGGCGGTGCGCGCCGGCGCGGGCTTGCGGGTGGCTGCAGTTTCCCCTGATGTGCGTGGGAGTCCGCTCGGGGCACGCGGCGACAGCCCTCGGCAAGCGGTGGCGGGCGCTGGGCTCTCGGTGGCGCTCCAGCGTGTGCAGGAGGCGGCGGTCCCTGTGCGCGGTCGGCGGCTCCGTCTCTGACTCGGACGGCGCGGGGGATGGCGGTGGCCCGGCGTGGCCGACAATCTGTATGCGGTGGTGTTGGCGGCCCGCTGATCTGCCGGTGCTCCAGGGTTCTGCCTGGTGGTGACGGCGGCCCGTGCACGAGAGTTGAATCCCTTCAAACTGATCTGGGTGAAAACTTGCCTTCGGCGTATGCTAAGGCCGGCGGTGGCGGCGCTATCTGCGTTGTTCCCTTCTTAAAGCCATCACCGTGGAGAAGTTCAAGGCCACTCTCTGCTACCTCTGGGGGAAACCCTAGATCGGATGATCGAATGACGTCGGCGCTCTGGTGTTGTTCCTTCCTTGGGGGCGTCATTCTTGGAGGTACACACGTGATCGAGGGACCAGAGGACGGATTCTTTGGTGGAGCGGTCCTTCATCCTACACACTGATGGCGACGGATCGTGACGGCGTGGCGCAGTGCAGATTCGGAGTTCGCTGTGGGAGGATGAACTCGCGCAGGAGGATGACGCTGTTGGGCGTCATGGTGGCGTCGATGGCAGAGAGACCTGACACGGTACATGCAACAGTACAGCTCTGAAGATGGATTGGTGGCAGGTGGCTGCGGCGGTCTCATACCCGGCAGGCGTCCTGGTTGAGGAGTGCACCGGACTGGTAGGTGCCCCATACCCGACAGGCGTCCTGGTTGGGACCTCAGGTCTTAGATGTTTAGGTTTGGCTGCGATGTCTGTTTGGTATGAGGCCCGGACTATCTCCGCCTCTTCTTCAATTGGATAGGTGTAGCGACAGCTGTTGCTTAGACGGTGGCTTTAGTCTTGCTGTTGTATGGCTTTGTAAGGCCTTGTGAGAATAATGAATAAAGTGGCCATATGCATCGCCCAGATGCGGAGGCAGGGGGTCATCCTCCTTTTCTAAAAAAAATGTAACAAGGACCGGGAATTATAGAGATATATTTAAAATGGGACAAATACTCAGTTCCCATGACACTCAATGCTGAAAAGTGCGAGGCCACCAGGTAAGCTGTTGAATAGAATGTAGATCCAAGTTTATGGAAACAAGTATCGATAATACATTTGTATCTCCATACATATATCTCTTCTCTTATAAAACCGAGTTGGTGATGATGGTATGCCTGCCATCTTGCAATATAGACCGTTCGATCTATATCTGACTGATAGAAATTAAACTAAAAGATACCCGCACCCTCTCTCTACATTTGCAGACAAGGCCTTTCCTCGTTCATCCTTATCTCTCACAACCTCATTGTTGAGCAATTAAAAAAGGTAGCCTCTGGAATAAACTGGCATGGTGGTCGTTGCCAGTGTCGTCCACCCCATGCCTCCGCTCAGTCCGACCACCAATCACCACCATGCCCCACTCCTCCTCACCTTATCTCTCCTCTTTCTCGAGATATCATTAGTTTTTACATATGGGATTACTTCCACATGGGTCAATCACAATAGGTGTTTTTATATAAAAAAATGCATCTTGATTTTCCGTGCAATGCACACACATCTTGTTGGTACTCCTACATAAGACTTAGTTGGTGGTGATGGTGTGTCTGCCATCCGTCATTTCTGACCATTAAATCTACATCTAACGACTCTGAGGTAAGGTGTTGCCTTTTCTCAACAACATCTCACTTCTCTACCAATTTGCAGAAAAACCCTTAATTAGTATTTTAAAACCAACTACATCCCTCCCTCACCTCACGAAAGCAGCCCAAGGAATATATTCTGATTAAAACATAATATATTTCTAGTGATATATTTATATCAAAATTAGAGTGTTTTCTATCAAGTTGTGAATAAGTATTATTCTAATTATGATCCGTTGCAACGCACGTGTGTAAGAGTATAAAGGACCAGGCGGCTCAATGCTTGCCTCGGCTGGCTTCCTCATATATTTATAGCAGCACAAGTGTACAGAGTCTGATTACAACACAATCACGTATTAATACATGGAAACTATCTATGTGGTTGAAGCTTTGCGTGGACTCCAAGATGAGCTACCGTTGATGTTCTGTACTCTAACACGCCCCCGTAGTCTGAATTGGGAGATGATACGACCTGAAGACTGGAGCAAAACTCTTGAAAAAGAGCAGTAGGTAACCCCTTTGTGAAGATGTCCGTGAACTCATTGGAGGAGGGCACATGTAAGACACGAACACCGCCAAGTGCGACCTTCTCCCGAACAAAGTGAATATCCAGTTCGATATGTTTGGTGCGACGATGTTGGATGGGGTTAGCTGACAAGTTGTAACGCCCCGAGACCGACGCTCAGAAGACTTCCAGCTATTCCGAGTTTCGCCGTGTGTTTCATTTGCTTGTTGCATTGCATCTCGTCATCTCTTGCATTGCATCGTTTCATCATGCCATCATATAATTAATTTTTATAACTCTTCTAAATAAATTGTATGGATTTTTCGATCCATTTAAATCGAGGGAATTCACTTGTGATTTCTCTTTATAACATATTAAAGCCTCTTAATATTATTAGGGAGCTATAATAAAATTATTCCATTTATTTGGAATTAACCATAACCCACTTGCAAAATATCCCATGCCGTTGTTATCTCAATTCTTGGTCTCCAACCTTGCCCATAATTTCTTTCATCATTTTCCGGAGCTCCACCAAAAATCTCAACATTTTTTGGACCTTCCTTTTATCAAGTCCTAGTTCAAACCCATTTGAACTAAATTCAAATGAGTTTGAATTTAAATCTTTCAATCATGGCCTTTCTATTTTTCTTGGAACAAGCGCATTTATGCGAGTCCGGGAAAATTATCCCCATGTCCAAATTCTTGTCCACTCATTTATTTTCTCTCCATTTCTTTCTTTGCTTTTCTGTTTTTTTGGAAGAGATCTGAAAAAGAGAGAGAGGAGAAGAGAGCCCAGCAGCCTAGACCAGACCGGCCCATTTGCCCCTGGAGGCCCAGCCGCGCCCTCTTAACCCTAGCCAGCCTCCTGTCGATCCCCTCGCTCTCTCCCTCGATGCCCCATCCAGCGCCGCCAGGAACCGTCGCTCGCTAGCCCTCTCCCCTGCTCGATCCACATCTCCCTTGCAGCCTCTCTTCCTTCCCTCGTTCCCCATCGTGCGCCGCACCTCTCCACCTCCTCGAGCCGACCACCTGCAGCTCGCTGGTTACCCCGGAGCCGCGCCGCTCCTCCCGTCCCCGCGCCCTAGCCTTCATCCCTGCCTCCTTTCCATGGCCGCGTGCCACTCGAGCCAGCAGGCCGTCGCCCTGCGTCGTTGTCCTGCACCGCACCTCCGCCGGCCTTGGCCTCCCGCGGTTGCCTGCTGCTGCCCCCGCTGCCGAGCGTCGCCCTCCACGCGAGCCTCCTCTGGCGGCCCAATCGCCCATGCGCCGCTCCGACGAACCCATCATCGCGCCGTCCCCGACCTCTTTCCGGCAGGATCCGCTCCGCCGCTGCGCCTTCTTGCCTCTGCGCCTTGCTCCCTCCTGCCGCCAAGCGTCGTCACGCCCCTGCCGTCCCCGCGCCCTGCTTGCCTCTGTCACGAGTGCCTTGTCGAGTCCGTGGTTTGCCTGGGGCCGACCTTTCCCTTCGCATGCACCACCGACCGACCTCGTCTCCCTCCTGCCCTGCTGCTGCCTCCGAGCACCATCGATGCATCTACGTGGTTAGTACCTTCGTCAAATCGCCTTGGGTCACCTTCAGAAGTGGAACGGCAAGTGCAGCGATGACCCTTGAAGACCCCTGCCCCCTGTGCCATTCCGCTGCTGGACTAGAACCTGCCAAGTACCCCTTCGGATCACCAAGTTCCACTACAAGATGTACCACTACCGTCGACCCGCGAAGACCCCGTGGACTCAAGTTCCTTGTGGTGACCCCGAACATCTACGGATCATGAACAACTACTTCATCTACGAAACATGTATAACTACCGCTGTCGCCGTGTACCACTACTTCCACTACCGTCACGAGAACGACTACTTCCACTACCGTCGCCACGTGAACAACTACTTCCCACGACGACCCGTGAACGTCTACTTCCATCTACACCGCATCGAACTCGTTCCGCTTCGAAAACGCACGCTTCAAAGGTATAACGATGAGACGACCGCCCGTGTATGTATGTGTGTTGTATGAGATGCTCGTGTTTGCACCGTGCCCGTTTGTCCTTGCAAGTTCCTCCTCGTTTGCCATGCCGTCGACCCGTGGGAACCCGGTAATCCGGGATCACCCCACCATCTTGCATGACTCGCTCACGTCACACTTCCTTTTGCACCGGTACCTCCATGAGTTATCGGGACCGGAATGTTGCCGTGGCACCATTTCCGTTTCACCGCCATGGCACCTTTTTCCTTCCGCCATGGCGACAAATGCCTCGTATCATGCTCATGTTAACGTTTTCATAAAATTGCTTAAAACTTGCATATGTCATCCGCATCATGATAACAACATTTAAAATGTTTAAAATTGTGTTTGCATTAAATTGCTAAATGACATATGGGGATTTTCCGGCATTGTTGTTTGTTGTTTCCGGCCTCATTTAAACTTCCCTAAATAGTTAGTTTACTTATGCTTCACCGCTTGCCATGTTAATTAACATTTAATAATTGTTGAGTATCTTAACCGAGAGTAAACTAAATAATTTGATGTGGTGTTTCGTCAATATGCAACTCGTTGCATATTGAGCTCCGCTTAATTTGTAGTATTGTTTGTTGCACTTTGTCATGCCATGCCTCATTAAACCGGACATGCATCATACTTGTTTGTGCATCATGACATGTTTATGCTTGTGTGTTTACCATATTGTTTGCTTCTTTCTGGTTTGCTTCTCTCGTTAGCTTCGGTTTCGTTCCGGAGTTGTGAGGATTCGTTCGACTACGTTCGTTTGTCTTCTTCATGGACTCGTTCTTTTTCCTTGCGGGATTTCAGGCAAGATGACCATTACCCTCGATATCACTTCTATCTTTGCTTGCTAGTTGCTTCGTTCTATCGCTATGCTGCGTTACCTATCACTTGTTTACCATGCCTCCCAAATTGCCATGTCAGCCTCTAACCTTTTTTCACCCTTCCTAGCAAACCGTTGCTTGGCTATGTTACCGCTTTTGCTCAGCCCCTCTTATAGCATTGTTAGTTGCAGTGAAGTTGAAGATTTCTCCATGACGGACAGGATTATATTGGGATATCACAATATCTCTTATTTAATTAATGCATCTATATACTTGGTAAAGGGTGGAAGACTCGGCCTTATGCCTGGTGTTTTGTTCCACTCTTGCCGCCCTAGTTTCCGTCATACCGGTGTTATGTTCCTTGTTTTTGCGTTCCTTACGCGGTTGGGTGATTTATGGGACCCCCTTGAAAGTTCGCTTTGAATAAAACTCCTCCAGCAAGGCCCAACCTTGGTTTTAACATTTGCCACCTAAGCCTTTTTCCCTTGGGTTCTGTAGACTCAAGGGTCATCTTTATTTACCCCCCGGGCCAGTGCTCCTCCGGGTGCTAGTCCAAACCGAGCGATGTCCGGCGCCCCCTGGGCAATCAGGGTCTATGCCAACCCGACGTCTGGCTCATCCGGTGTGCCCTGAGAACGAGATACATGCGACTCCTATCGGGATTTGTCGGCACATCGGGCGGCTTTGCTGGTCTTGTTTTACCATTGTCAAAATGTCTTGTAAACCGGGATTCCAAGTCTGATCGGGTCTTCGTGGGAGAAGGAATATCCTTCGTTGATCGTAAGAGCTTGTGATGGGCTAAGTTGGGACACCCCTGCAGGGCATAAACTTTCGAAAGCCGTGCCCGCGGTTATGGGCAGATGGGAATTTGTTAATGTCCGGTTGTAGATAACTTGACATCAGATCTGTTTTAAAACGCATCAACCGCATGTGTAGCCATGATGGTCTCTTTTCGGCGGAGTCCGGGAAGTGAACACGGTTTTGGGTTATGTTTGACGTAAGTAGGAGTTCAGGATCACTTCTTGATCATTGCTAGTTCACAACCGTTCCGTTTGCTCTCTTTTCGCTCTTAATTGCGTATGTTAGCCACCATATATGCTTAGTCGCTGCTGCAACCTCACCACTTTACCACTTCCTACCCATAAGCTTAAATAGTCTTGATCTCGCGGGTTTTGAGATTGCCGAGTCCTCGTGACTCACCAGATACTATCACAACAGTTGCAGGTGCTGATGATACCAGTGCAGGTGATGCAACCGAGCTCAGATGGGAGCTCAACGAAGACCTTGGTCGTTACTATGTTTTGTTTCTTGATGATCAGTAGTGGAGCCCAGTTGGGACGATCGGGGATCTAGCAGTTGGGTTATCTTCTTTTCTTTTGACTTTGTCCGTAGTCGGACTATATGCGTGTACTCTGTATGATGTATGATTTATTATATGTTCATTGTGTGAAGTGGCGATTGTAAGCCAACTCTTTATCCCTTTCTTGTTCATTACATGGGATTGTGTGAACATGACCCTTCTTGCGACAAAACCACAATGCGGTTATGCCTCTAAGTCGTGCTTCGACACGTCGGAGATATAGCCGCATCATGGGTGTTACACAAGTAAACAACATCGACGTTGTCACAATAGACAATGGTGGCACTCGATATCGACCGATGAAGCTCCAGTAAAAGCTGTCGTACCCAACATGACTCTAAGACAGCTGCGGCAATAGCCCTGTATTCTGCCTCAGCACTAGAGCGGGAGACAGTCGTCTGTCGTCGTGCCGACCATGAAATAAGGTTGTCCCCAAGATACATGCAGAATCCAGATGTAGAGCATCGTGTATCCGGGTAGCCAGTCCAGTCGGCATCCGAGTAGGCAGTGATAGAGTGAGAAGAAGTGTGATGTAAGGAAAGACCATGATCAAGGGTGCCTTTGAGATATCGAAGAATGCATTTTATAAGAGAAAAGTGTGGGTCGTGTGGATCATGCATGTGGAGACAAACTTGCTGCACTATGTAAGCAATGTCAGGAGGAGGGAGGGTAACATACTGGAGAGCGCCAGCTAGGCTACAATAATGAGAAGGGTCAGGAACGCAGGACCCAGAAGTGGAAGAGAGCTGGGTTTTGGTGTCAATGGGGGTGGTGACCGGATGACAATCACGCATGCCAGCACGTGATGTCAAGAATGTATTGACGTTGAGAGAGATGAAGTCCATTGGATGTACATATGACAGATATGCCAAGGAAGTGATGTAGGGGGCCGAGATCCTTCATAGAAAATTTGCGTGTCATTGCGTTCGTTATATTGGGAAGAGTAGATGAGTTTGAGGCTGTAAGAATGATGTCATCGACATAGAGAAGAAGATATGCAAGATCGGTGCGTTGTTGAAAAACAAAAAGAGACCGATATGTAGAAGTGCATGCTCTAGCCAATGCAACCAAAAGACCGATCTGATGGAAGAGACTAGGCAGCACATTATACGTGAATACTCCCCCTTATGTGTGGCTCCCTCAGGCCTAAACATGGACCGAAAGTGGGCTGCAATTAATTTGCGCCAGCCGGGTCTTGAACTTAAGACCTCTTGGCTCCGATACCATGTAAGAGTATAAAGGACCGGGCGGCTCAATGCCTGCCTCGGCTGGCTTCCTCGTATATTTATAGCAGCACAAGTGTACAAAGTTTGATTACAACACAATCACGTATTAATACATGGAAACTATATATGTGGTTGAAGCTTTGCGTGGACTCCAAGATGAGATGCCGTTGACGTTCTGTACTCTAACAACGTGAACATTGCTAGTATTTCCAACCATGCAAAAAATCCTAGTATTTCCATAGTTTCAAGTTTTCCATCAAGATATTAGTCACTCATGGTTGATATTTAGTTTGAATTACGTACAGATAGGCACTATGGAACTAACCGTGCTTATTGTCTTCCAAAGCTTAAGTTCCACTCCTAATTACGGTATGTAGAGTATTTAACAAAAAACTACAACTTTCAACCAGCCCTAGGAAGAAACTATTGTACAAGGAATAGCAAAAACATACCCAAAATTTCTTAATCCGAGCCAAAAAACTACTACCTAGTACCGATTAGGCTCGTTTAAACCCGTTTATTACAGGGTTGACCAACACGTCCGTGCTGATGAGGCATCTTAAACCAACACATTTTGTTTGACTGTTGACATGAGGGACCCACATCTGACCTTCTATCCTGTTCTTCCTCCTCCAATCATTATTTTTCCTGAACATTACTTCAAACAGTAATGATGCGTGTTCTTCGATGGCGCCGGGGATGAGAGAGTTGGCCGCCTCTCCGCCGGATGGGTCGGACGTTGCGCTGGCCTCCACACGGGTTGGCTGGCTGGCCCGAGCGCGACTCACGCACGAGCAAGCCGCTGCACTGTCGTTCGCTCGAGCGAAATGGCTGGCCTTAGCGCGGCGCGCGCGAGGAAGCCACCGCACCGCCGTGCCAACCTAGCTAGCAAACCTTGCAGAAAAGCAGCTGGATGCATCTAGCAGGGTGTGTGCTATCTTGGCTAGCTAGCGGCCGCAAGCACCGAACGGAGCTGGCATCCGGGCTGCCGCAACATGGGCTCCACTCCGCTTGCGGTTTTAACCTCGCCTTCTGCTTGTGAGATCTTCGAATTGCTTCATCTCCTTCGAGAGCCTCCTCGAGGCAATCCCATATTTTCTTTGCAGTTTTAAGGAGAGCAATGGAGTCACTATAGTCTTCGGTCACATCGATGCGCAACATGTTGTGTGTGCTTGCATTGAGTTCGTCATCAACCACTTCTCTTGGAGTGAGATTCATTAGGTCCTTGGTGCTGAATCCATTGACCACAATCCACCATAGTTGAGTTAAAGCACTACACATGTAAGACTCCATATCTAGCTTCCACTTAGCAAACGGATTAGCTTTCCAAGGGGGGTGGAGGCCCAACAGGATTAATGCAAGGATGTTGCAAAGGTTGAGGTGAGTAAAAGGGTTCCACGACATTGTACTTGGGAACTTGAGTATGAGCTAGAGATGCAAGAGGTTCTCTCGAGTCATCCGCATCATGAATGACATATGGATCAAATGAGTTTGATGTGGATGTCGAGGGCTTTAAGCGAGCATCAATTTCCTCCTTGACCTAGGACCGAACTTCTTTCAACATAGAGGCTTTAAGGTCCGCAAACATTGAAAGAATATTGGCCGCGGTTAAAGGGGCACCCAGGTTAACAGGAGTGGCGGGAGCAACGGTCGCGGCACTAAGTACCTCGGGCGCGGCGGGGGGTAGGTTTTGACCATCCTCCGCAATGGGTGCGCCACCTCCCTTATTCCCTAGATCGACCATATCCTCTAAGGTTGTAAAACCTTATATTAGAGCACGAGGCTCTGATACCAATTGAAAGGATCAATATGGTCGACTAGAGGGGGGTGAATAGGAGACTATAAATTTTAATCTTTCTTGTCAATTTTCAGGTTTTGCGGATAAATAGGGTTCACTAGATATGCAACTAGGTGAACACAACCTATATGACCAGCAAAGCTTAAAGCGAGATATGATAGGCAACAATCTAATTAGCAATCCAACAAGCATACAAGGGAAAAAAGGGTGTGGGAATGGATTAACCACAAGTGAGGCGAGGACACTGTTTATCCCGAAGTTCACTCTTCCTTGGGGAAGAGCTACTCTCCATTTAGAGCGGTGCCGGAGCCAAAGCTTGTGGAACACCACAAAGGCTCACTGTATTCTCTTTCGAGTCACCCCCAAGGGATGAGCCTCGAATCACTCAGGGTTGGTCTTGAAGGCGACCACCACACCTTTACAAACCTCTCCGGAGCATGCCACAAGCAAGGAAGCTTCCAGAGGAACCTCTAACCGCCTAGGAGCCCAAGCTCCAAGAGTAACAAGTCAATGGGGAAGAAATGTTGCGGGTAACACGATTTGGTTTGGTCAAGATGTAGATCAGGTCTTGCTCTCCCAATCCTCAAAGTTTCAACAAGTTTGGGTGGAGGGAGAGTATTGAGAAAAATGATGTGTAGCAATGGTGGAGCTCAACAAGACATTAGGGTTAGGGATGGAGGAAGAAGAAGGGGGGCTTTATAGTGTTTGTCCCGGGGTGGCCGTTTCTGCCCGTTGGACCCCGTGCGCACGTGCTAAGTCAGTCCCGTGCGCACGGGGTACTCTGACTTTCACACCACCCCGTGCGCATGGGGGTCAAAAAGACCCAGTGTGCATGGGGTACTCCGAGAGTTTATGCATTACCCCGTGCGCACGGGGGTCAACAGACCCCATGCGCAAGGGGGTCAATAGACCTCGTGCGCACGTGGTGCCCAGAGAGTTACGCAGTACCCGTGCGCAGGGGGGTCAAAAGACCCCGTGCGCATCGGGTACCCAGTAACTTTCTGTTATAAGCTTTCTGAGTACCACATGCACGCAGACTAAGATTTTAGGTGGTAGGAATGGGTACGCTAGTGTATAAGGTTCGGCAAAGACATTCCAACACAACTTTCATCCACACCAACTCCTCTTAATAGTGTGGTCTTTTCTACGACTCAAAGCAAACCAAAAACTAAAACCTTCGACTCGCCGGTAGATCACGCCTTTGACCTTTTTGAATTGGGGGGTCACACTGTTGGGGAACGTAGTAATTTCAAAAAAAATCCTGCGCACACGCAAGATCATGGTGATGCATAACAACGAGAGGGGAGAGTGTTGTATACATACCCTTGTAGACCGTAAGCGGAAGCGTTAGCACAACGCGGTTGATGTAGTCGTACGTCTTCACGATCCGACCAATCAAGTACCGAACGTACGGCACCTCCGAGTTCAGCACACGTTCAGCCCGATGAGGTCCCTCGAACTCCGATCCAGCCGAGTGTTGAGGGAGAGTTTCGTCAGCACGACGGCATGGTGACGATGATGATGTTCTACCGACGCAGGGCTTCGCCTAAGCACCGCTACATTATTATCGAGGTGGACTATGGTGGAGGGGGGCACCACACACGGCTAAAAGATCAAACGATCAATTGTTGTTCTGCCTAGAGGTGCCCCCTGCCCCCGTATATAAAGGAGCAAGGGGGGAGGGGGCGGCCGGCCTAGGAGGGGGCGCGCCATGGGGAGTCCTACTCCCACCGGGAGTAGGACTCCCTCCTTCCTTGTTGGAGTAGGAGAAGGGGAAAGAGGGGGAGAGGAAGAAGGAAAAGGGGGCTGTGCCCCTTGTCCAATTCGGACCAGAGGAGGGGGGGGGCGCAGGCCTCCTTCCTTTTGGTCTCTCTCCTCTATTCCCGTATGGCCTAATAAGGGCCATATACTTCTCGGCGAATTCCCGTAACTCTCCGGTACTCCGAAAAATACCCGAATCACTCGGAACCTTTCTGAAGTCCGAATATAGTTGTCCAATATATCGATCTTTATGTTTCGACCATTTTGAGACTCCTCGTCATGTCCCCGATCTCATCCGGGACACCGAACTCCTTCGGTACATCAAAACACATAAACTCATAATATAACCATCATCGAAACGTTAAGCGTGCGGACCCTACGGGTTCGAGAACTATGTTGACATGACCGAGACACGTCTCCGGTCAATAACCAATAGCGGAACATGGATGCTCATATTGGCTCCCACATATTCTACGAAGATCTTTATCGGTCAGACCGCATAACAACATACGTTGTTCCCTTTGTCATCGGTATGTTACTTGCCCGAGATTCAATCATCGGTATCTCAATACCTAGTTAAATCTCATTACCGGCAAGTCTCTTTACTCGTTCCGTAATACATCATCTCGCAACTAACTCATTAGTTGCAATGCTTGCAAGGCTTTAAGTGATGTGCATTACCGAGAGGGCCCAGAAATACCTCTCTGACAATCGGAGTGACAAATCCTAATCTTGAAATACGCCAACCCAACATGTACCTTCGGAGACACCTGTAGAGCACCTTTATAATCACCCAGTTATGTTGTGACGTTTGGTAGCACACAAAGTGTTCCTCCGGTAAACGGGAGTTGCATAATCTCATAGTCATAGGAACATGTATAAGTCATGAAGAAAGCAATAGCAACATACTAAACGATCAAGTGCTAAGCTAAAGAAATGGGTCAAGTCAATCACATCATTCTCCTAATGATGTGATCCCATTAATCAAATGACAACTCTATTGTCCATGGCTAGGAAACATAACCATCTTTGATAAACGAGCTAGTCAAGTGGAGGCATGCTAGTGACACTATGTGAGGGAGTCCTGGATTAGGGGGTGTCCAGATGGCCGGACTATGACCTTTGGCCGGACTCCCGGACTATGAAGATACAAGATTGAAGACTTCGTCCCGTGTCCGGATAGGACTTTCCTTGGCGTGGAAGGCAAGCTTGGCGATACGATATGAAGATCTCCTCCCATTGTAACCGACTCTGTGTAACCCTAGCCCTCTCCGGTGTCTATATAAACCGGAGAGTTTTAGTCCATAGGACGAACAACAATCATACCATAGGCTAGCTTCTAGGGTTTAGCCTCTCTGATCTCGTGGTAGATCAACTCTTGTACTACCCATATCATCAATATTAATCAAGCAGGAGTAGGGTTTTACCTCCATCGAGAGGGCTCGAACCTGGGTAAAAATATCGTGTCCCTTGTCTCCTGTTACCATCCGCCTAGACGCACAGTTCGGGACCCCCTACCCGAGATCCGCCGGTTTTAACACCGACATTGGTGCTTTCATTGAGAGTTCCTTTGTGTCATCACCTTTAGGCCCGATGGCTTCTTTGATCATCAACCACGACGCGGTCCAGGGTGAGACTTTTCTCCCCGGACAGATCTTCGTGTTCGGCGGCTTCGCACTGCGGGCCAATTCGCTTGGCCATCTGGAGAAGATCGAAAGCTATGCCCCTGGCCATCAGGTCAGATTCGGAAGTTTGAACTACACGGCTAACATCTGCGGGGACTTGATCTTCGACGGATTCGAGCCACGGCCGAGCGTGCCGCACTGTCACGATGGGCATGATCTAGCTCTGCCGCCGGACAGCGCCCAGAGCACCGCTCAGGTGTCCGCTCCGACCCTTAGCTCGGAGCCGACCACGCCAGTCGGGGACGGATGGTTGGACGCCGCCTCGGGAGCTGCAATCTCTATGGCGATCGAGCCGAATACCAGCCTAGTCCTTTGTGAGGCCTGTGACTCCAAGGTGCCGGACTCCTTTCTGGACTACGAATCTTCCGCACCCCTTCCGATCAAACCCAATTGGGCTCCGATCATGGAGTTCACCACCGCGGGCGTCTTTCAGCACTCGCCCTTTGGCGACATCCTAAATTCACTAAAGTCCCTCTCTTTGTCAGGAGAGCCCTGGCCGGACTATGGCCAGCAAGGTTGGGATGCGGATGATGAAGAAATTCGAAACCCACCCACCACCCACTTTGTAGCCACTGTCGACGATTTAACCCACATGCTCGACTTCGACTCCGAAGACATCGATGGTATGGACACCGATGAAGGAGACGACCAAGAACCAGCACCTATAGGGCACTGGAAAGCCACCTCGTCATATGACATATACATGGTGGACACCCCAAAAGCAGGGAATGACGATGAAAAAACGGAGGATGACCCCTCCAAGAAACAACCTTAGCGCCGGCGTCAGCGGCGTCGCTCTAAATCCCGCCAAAGCAAAAACGGCGAGTCCGGCACTAGGGATAACAACACCCTGGATAGTGCCGAAGACAACCCCCTCCAGCAGGATTCAGCGCAGGAGGACGGAGAAGCCAACCCTCGTGAGAGAGCGGCAGACAGGGAGGTCGAGGACGATAATTATATGCCTCCCTCCGAAGACGAGGCAAGCCTCGATGACGACGAATTTGTCGTGCCAGAGGATCCCGTCGAACAAGAGCGTTTCAAACGCAGGCTTATGGCCACGGCAAGCAGCCTCAAGAAAAAACAGCAGCAGCTTAGAGCTGACCAAGATTTGCTAGCCGACAGATGGACTGAAGTCCTGGCGGCCGAAGAGTACAAACTCGAACGCCCCTCCAAGAGCTACCCAAAGCGCAGGCTGCTACCCCAACTAGAGGAGGAAGCAACTAAACCTACATCACCAGTGTATGATGCGGTCGATTGGCCACCTCGTGGCCGCGATAGAGAGGCCTTTCGGCCCTCAACTCAACCCACACCCCGGCACCGCTCCAAAAAATACTAGAGCACGGGGAAACGCACCAGACCTGCAAGACATATTGGAGGATAAGGCAAGGAAAACAAGATCAATCTACGGATCGCGTGGGCGCCCCACATCACATGATGATAACCGTCACGCCGGATATGACAAATACGGCCAGGCCGAACACAATAGACAAAGCTCAACCGAGCTACGTCGTGATATAGCCCAGTACAGAGGCGCCGCACACCCTCTATGCTTCACAGACGAAGTAATGGATCATCAAATCCCCGAGGGTTTTAAACCCGTAAACATCGAATCATATGATGGCACAACAGATCCTGCGGTATGGATCGAGGATTATCTCCTTCATATCCACATGGCCCGTGGTGATGATCTACACGCCATCAAATACCTCCTGCTCAAGCTTAAAGGACCAGCTCGGCATTGGCTTAACAGCCTGCCTGCAGAGTCAATTAGTTGCTGGGAGGACCTGGAATCCGCATTCCTTGACAACTTCCAGGGCACTTATGTGCGACCACCAGACGCCGATGACCTAAGCCACATAATTCAGCAGCCAGAGGAATCGGCCAGACAATTCTGGACGCGGTTCCTAACCAAGAAAAATCAAATAGTCGACTGTCCGGACGCAGAGGCTCTTGCAGCCTTTAGGCACAACATCCGAGACAAATGGCTTGCCCGACACCTAGGACAGGAAAAGCCGAAATCTATGGCAGCCCTCACGACACTCATGACCCACTTTTGCGTGGGAGAAGACAGCTGGCTAGCTCGTAGCAATAACATGACCAAGAGCCCTGGTAACTCAGATACCAAGGACAACAATGGCAGGTCACGTCGTAACAAGCACAAGCGCCGCATTAACGGCGATAATACTGAGGATACGACAGTTAATGGCGGATTCAGAGGCTCTAAACCCGGTCAGCGGAAGAAGCCATTCAAAAGAAATCCTCCGGGCCCATCCAGCTTAGACTGGATACTCGATCGCTCGTGCCAGATACACGGCACCCCCGAACAACCATCCAATCACACAAACATGGATTGTTGGGTGTTCAAGCAGGCAGGAAAGTTAAGTGCCGAAAATAGAGACAAGGGGCTGCATAGCGATGACGAGGAGGAGCCCCGGCCGCCGAACAACAGAGGACAGAAGGGCTTCCCCCCACAAGTGCGGACGGTGAACATGATATACGCAACCCATATCCCCAAAAGGGAGCGGAAGCATGCTCTCAAGGACGTCTATGCGTTGGAGCCAGTCGCCCCAAAGTTCAACCCATGGTCCTCCTGCCCGATCAATTTTGATCGAAGGGACCACCCCACTAGCATTCGTCACGGCGGATTCGCCGCATTGGTCCTAGACCCAATCATTGACGGATTTCACCTCACTAGAGTCCTCATGGACGGTGGCAGCAGCCTGAACCTGCTTTATCAGGATACAATGCGAAAAATGGGTATAGATCCCTCAAGGATTAAACCCACAAAGACGACCTTTAAAGGCATCATACTAGGTCTAGAAGCCAGCTGTACAGGCTCAGTTACACTCGAAGTGGTCTTCGGATCCCTAGATAATTTCTGAAGCAAAGAGTTAATCTTCGACATAGTCCCGTTCCGCAGTGGCTATCACGCCCTGCTCAGATGAACCGCATTCGCAAAATTTAATGCGGTGCCGCACTACGCATATCTCAAGCTCAAGATGCCAGGCCCTCGTGGAGTCATTACGGTCAATGGAAACACCGAACGCTCTCTCCGGACAGAGGAGCACACGGCGGCCCTGGCGGCGGAAGTACAAAGTAGCCTCTCAAGGCAATCCTCCAATCCGGCTGTTAAACTTCTGGACAACGTCAAGCGCGCCCGAAGTAACCTACAACAAAACCGTCTGGCACGTTCCGAGCAAGCATAGCAGTGCGGCCCCAACCTCAGCCCTCGCGGGATTGCGATAGCAGTACCACGCGTACATAATTATGCTTTGGAAATACCATGGGCATAAGGGGAGGGGCACAACCACAGCACGCCCAGAATGCGGCTCAACCGCACTAGGGGCTCCTGATTTTGCCATTTCTTCCTTTGTTTTATATATACTTTCAGGACTCCACTATGCGGAAGGCCTGTCCGGCAATACACTCGCCGAACACACGATGCAACAGCCGGGGAGACAACAAGCCACGTCAAATGTCCAGGTGGTCTCTATAATGAGCTAAATACCTGTCTTACTTAAAGTCTCACAGCTTGCTCCTAGAGGGGGAAATGTCAAATAATCCCATCTCTTGCTTATCGCACTATTTGTATCGTTCTGCTTTCATAGCAGCCCTTTAATAAACAATACATAGTTCTTGTCTATTATTGCATTCATTTTTTATGTAAATATGTTCATTCATGACATCATGCAACCGTACACTTTGGTACGGCCAATACACCAGGGGCTTAAGTTCCCCAGAACACGGTGTGAGAAGACCGACCACTCTTATGAGTGCGGCACCCCGAACTTATAGCATTATATGCATCGGCTCCGAATCATGTCTTGGGTCAATAGTTGGGTTTGCCCGGCTCCCATGTTTTGGTACCTTACGTTCCGCAATGTCGGCTAAGGTAGCGCTGGGAGAACTACTGCGATTGTGCCCCAGTTGAGCTGGATTAACACCTCAGTAGAGAAAGCTAAAACTAACCGTCATGATAGGGCGAGAGACCGGTCGCTGTTCGAGAGGTTTTTCGAGTCCCTAAAGACTTATGCCGCTGAGAGCGAGGAGCTGGATTTATCCGGCCTAGGCGTGGATAGCGCCCCGAACTCGGTCTTCCGAATGCTAGAGGCTTCGCCGAAATTTAAAATTATAGAATTCTATGGCTAAGTGAGAGTGATAAAGCATTATAAGTCTGATGGCCTTGTTCGTTGTGCTGAGCGCCTCCATAGACGGACCCAAGAATGGGAACAAGAGCGCTCAGGTTTATCCCAAACACCCCAGCAGTCGTGGCATGGGGGTAGAAGCCGACGACTTGCATCTCTCAGATTTAATAAACGGCCGCACAAAAGGTAATATTTTAAATTCAAAAAGCGTTCCTTAGCGCATATGAACAAGTTTTCAGCGCACAGGATAAACACGAGCGAGTTTACTCAAAAATTACATCCCTGGTACATTCATTCGCTACAAGACGGGCACCCTTCAGGATGCCCTCATAATACATCTCGGGCCTGCGATGCTCCTTCCCCTCCGGTGGCCCATCCTTCACCAGCTTCTCAGCATCCAGCTTGCCCCAGTGCACTTTCGCACGGGCAAAAGCCCTACGGGCGTCCTTGATGCATACGAAGCGCTTGATGACTTCAAGCCGTGGACAGGCATCCACCAGCCGCCGCACCAGCCCAAAGTAGCTCAAAGGCATGGCCTCCCCAGGCCACAGCCGGCCTATCAGGCCCTTCATGGCCTGTTCGGCAGCCTTATGAAGCTTGACCAGCTGCTTCAGCTGGTCGCTCAGGGGCACCAGGGATTCGGCCTCAGCATATTGGGACCAGAACACCTTCTCCGTCGAGCTCCCTTCCTTGGCCCGGTAGAATGCGGCGGTGTCGGATACACTGCGGGGTAGATCTGCGAATGCTCCTGGAGAGCTCCGAATTCGGGTAAGTAACAGGTAATTTACTTTCACGTGCTTGCTTTGCATAAAGAATGCCTTACCCGCCGCAATCCTTTTCATCGCCTCAATTTCCTGGAGGGCTTTTTGGGCTTCGGCCTTGGCAGATTTGGCACTTTCAAGTGCCGAGGCAAGCTCAGACTCTCGAGTCTTCGAGTCAAGCTCTAACCTCTCATGTTTTTTCACAAGAGCATCAAGCTCTTGCCGCACCTCCGCCACCCGTGCCTCTTGCTTTTCTCGCTCAGTGCGCTCCTCAGCCGCATTGTCTTTGGCCTTGGACAGCGCTTGCTTCAGGGCCGTCACCTCGGATGTGGCCCCTGCAACGTTCACGTTGGTCGTGTCATTATTTGCAACCAGATATTTTATATATACTTACATAAGGTATTACATACCTTCCTTGTCCTCGAGCTGCTTCTTGGCACGGCCGAGCTTGTTCTCGGACCGCTCGAGTCTCTGCTTCAATGCATCGACCTCCGCAGTCAGTGCGGTAGAGGTCAGCAGCACAGCCTGCATTCCCATATTGACATATTTATGTTAGACTCCTGCGTATATCTTTTTTAGATCCTCAGTCCAGCTTTTCTTTCCGAACACCAAACTGAGCATCAGGGGCTACTGTCTATGCGGTAACATTTTTATATGTTTTAAATACATACCTCAAAGCCTGTTAGAAGGCTGGTACAGGCTTCTGTCAGCCCGCTCTTGGCGGACTGAACCTTTTGAATCACCGCACTCATAATAGTGCGGTGCTCCTCGTCGATGGAGGCGCCGTTAAGCACCTCCAGCAAATTGTCCGGCGCCTCCGGTTGGACGGAGGCCGCCGGCGTTGTAGGCTTGCCCTTCTTGTGAAGGGGCCGCCTGCCGGACTCCGGAACCACTGAAGGTTCCGGAGCGGTGTCCGGCCCAGGGCCGGACTTAGATCCCTCTGGGGCTTCATCCCCTTTGGGCCTGGAGTCCGAGAGGTCGCCTTGCGGCGCCTCTAGGACCACCTCCTCCTGGTTTAGTCCCTTTTGAGACTCCACCTCGACATCGTCCGTAGGGCGAGGGGAGGAGGCCGTCGGGAGTGAAGCTCTATTCACATCCGACGAATCCAGGGAGCCGCTCGACGAATCGCCGAGATGAGCCTTGGGCGGACTGCATGATTAAATTCGGCATAAGAAGGTACTGTACAATAGAGGAGCGCCATAAGTTATTCTGGTATCCGGATACTTACAATTTTGCCAGGGGCTTCGCCCTGGATGGCCATTCCTCTCCTCCGTCGTCGACGTAGTCCGGAAGAAGGGTCTTCCTCTTCTTGGACCCTCCGGCCTCCCCAGTTGGGGCAACCTTCCTTTTCTTTCCTCCCCCCGCTAGAGGGGGAGAGGCTTTTCTTCCTCCTCCTCGTCTTCGGAGGTGGAGGGTGCTTCGGGGTCGTCGGGCGATGAATCCGACACAACCAAGCGTCGGGAACTCTTTCGAGTCCCCGTGGCCTTCTTCTTGGCCTTCTTCTCCGGCACCATGTGAGGTGCCGGAACCAGCAGCTTCGTCAAGCGTGCATCTGCTGGGCCTTCGAGCAAAGGGGCCGGACAGTCAAACTGTTCGGACGTTCTCTTCCAGTCCTGTTAAAGGAGCGGGAGTTTAGATCCTGCATAGAGTTCAACTATGAAAATCAAGTGTCCTGTAAAGGATAAAAACAAGCTTACTTCGGTGGCTTGGCGCTTGGCACAGAATCCGCGATCCTCGGTGATGGGAGGGAAGACCTCGGAGCTCTTGAATACCACCTTCCAGGCGTCCTCGTGCTTTGTGTCGAAGAGCCGGGACAAAGTCTGGTGCTGGGCCGGGTCGAACCCCCACAAGTTGAAGGCCCATCGTTGACACGGGAGGATCTGGCGGAAGAGCATGGCCTAGACTACGTTGACAAGTTTAACCTTCTTGTTCACCAGGTCTTGAACGCAGGTTTGGAGTCCGGTCACCTCTTCCGGATTACCCCACAACAGGCCCGTCTCTTTCCAAGATGTGAGCCGTGTGGGGATGCCAGATTGGAATCCGGGGGCCGCTGCCCACTCAGGGTCACGCGGCTCGGTGATGTAGAACCACCCCGATTGCCACCCTTTGATGGTTTCCACGAAGGAGCCCTCGAGCCATGTGACGTTGGGCATCTTGCCCACCATGGCGCCTCCGCACTCCGCTTGCCGGCCGCCCACGACCTTCGGCTTGACGCTAAAGATCTTCAGCCATAGGCCGAAGTGAGGGTTGATGCAGAGGAAGGCCTCGCACACGACGATAAACGCCGAGATGTTGAGGATGAAGTTCGGGGCCAGATCGTGGAAGTCCAGGCCGTAGTAGAACATGAGCCCCCGGACGAACGGGTGAAGAGGAAAGCCCAGTCCATGGAGGAAATGGGTGAGAAACACCACCCTCTCATGGGGCCTAGGGGTGGGGATGAGTTGCCCCTCATCTGGGAGCCGGTGCGCGATATTGTTAGACAAGTATCCGGCTTTCCTCAACTTTTTGATGTGCCCCTCCGTGACGGTGGAGGCCATCCATCTACCTCACGCTTCGGACATGATTGGAGAAGGATGAGGTGGGAAGTGCGGACTTGGGCGCTGGAGCTCGAGTGCGCAGGAATGGATAAGCGAAGGAGAAAGAAGGCGTAGATGGAAAGGGTGGACCCTTATCCCCTTATATGGACGGCCGAAACTATGAGCCCCCACTAGCCTAATAAAACTCGCTTATCTCCCAAGCACCGCGATTAATGGCGCGGTTGGGTTACCCACGCCTATTGACGGTGTCCTGGACTAGGGGGTACTCACCACGTCGTCTCCCGATCAGTTGGATTGGGTGGAGGATCCCCATGGCCGTATACTCATGGGCCAGTCCGGACAGTTGCCGCATACAAGGAAGATTCCACAAGACTTGGCGATCAAGACAAGGACTCCTCCCCCACCGGCGTATTCGGCTAGGACTCTTGTTATCCTAGGCCTCTGGTGCATTATATAAACCGAGGCCAGGCTAGTCGATAGATATACAACAATCATACCATAGGCTAGCTTCTAGGGTTTAGCCTCCTTGATCTCGTGGTAGATCTACTCTTGTAATACCCACATTATCAATATCAATCAAGCAGGACGTAGGGTTTTACCTCCATCAAGAGGGCCCAAACCTGGGTAAAACATCGTGTCCCTTGTCTCCTGTTACCATTGATCCTAAGATGCACTGCTTGGGACCCCCTACCCGAGATCCGCCGGTTTTGACACCGACATTGGTGCTTTCATTGAGAGTTCCGCTGTGTGATCGACGAAAAGATCAATGGCTCGACTGCAGGTCAACTGCGACGTCGGCTTCTTCGTAACCAGCTCGACTGGTCACCTTGGCTTGACCGAGGACCGTGGCCTACCTCCGATCGTCATGTTCGGATGAAGGCCTTCATCAACACCAACTCCGATCTCTATCAAGATCATGGAGAAGTCATCAATGGAGCTCGGGGGCTCAACGTCAACATTGCCCTCAGGCGACCGTGCTGTTTTTCTGGACAACAAACTTGTATCCGCTGCCACCGCCTCCTCGAGTGTCGCTTAAACGATTACTTCAGTGGAATTATGCGGAATTAAGTCTACAACAACCCTGCAAAAATTTGGTCGAGTTCCGATGGAGGAATCTCCGGCAATCTCCGATATACCGGAGCCCTGTTGATTCTGGACGAGAATCCAGACGAGTTTAGGGCGTGGTGTCCGGCATCTAGCTCGGATGTCCTTTGGAAAATCCAACCATTGATTTGCTGCGGAATTACCATATCTACCACCTGTCAAAAATTCAGCTCGATCCAACCATCCAAACTCCGGGAAACTTCCGATTAGTGCGTCACTTTTTGGATCTACTTTCTGCGCGAGAACGAATCCGACCCGAATTCATCTTCTTTATGAACGGGATCTCAGACATCCTTTTTGAAGGAAGTTTTGGTATGGGGTGTTATTTTTTATTCTCAAACACATCCCAGTAGTATTAAAAGTATTCTTGCAATACGAACTTCACCGTCGCGCCGGTGTCAAACCAGCCCGACAACATCACTCCACGGTGGCCGACCTGCGTTAGACACGTCGTCGCTTTGTTGAGCCGAGCTCAATTTCTTCGGATCATCATCTCGGCAAGCCGAACGAGAGTCCGGCATCGCGAAGGATAAATCATCACCAACATCGCCGCCCCACGGATTACACGGAGCAGGCATACCGGCATCGCCGCACGGTCGCTTCATCAAGCCGGCATTGACCACGTCACGACCTGCATTGGCAGGGCCGCGCTATTGCTTCTTCAAGCTGGTGTCCATCACGCCGACCTACTTCGACATCTCGGCTGGACCGGGGGCTTCGCTATCTCTTCATCAACCTACTCCGGACACTTCGGCGTCACTAGCCGACTAGGCAATGGGTGCGCGGATCGAGTCCCAATTTTGGGAGCCACCTTCCTTCGGATTGCTACAACAAATAAACCAGGTGCTATTAATCCTAGTATTTCTTTTTGCTTGTTTGGGTTAATTTTTCCCAAGGAATTATTACTCTGGTTAGTCCATCATATGTACACAGGTCTATCAAATACTGGCCGCATTATCGACGGTCGCATGATAGTTCGGTCAGTTTCCGTACATAGTCCGGCGAACGCCGCATCCGGAACTCGGACCGACCTGTGAATCCAGGCTTTGCCACGCCTTTATTGCATTACGCCGACGACCTGCATCGGCATCGACTTCGGCGGCAGACCATATTTCTTTTATTACTCACTTTGCATAAATTATTTATTATGCAACGATTTTTTTACTATTATCTCTAGTTTGCACTATTTTTTGTGCACAGGAAAATGATCCAGCCGGACTATATCCTTTGACGTCACCTCGGCTGGACGGGGGGCTTCGTCAACACTTCATTACCCCATGCCAGGGACTTCGGCATCACTCTGCCATCCTGCCTTGACCATGCTATGTCACCACTTCACAGTGCCGAGCTCTTTGCTCCGCCACCTCGGGACCGGCTTGGGGGATGGAACCTTGTCCCGCATCAAGCTCGGACCGCATCGTCAATACCGAACACATTAACTAGCTAAGTTGCCTTCATGCTCAAAGTTTTAAAATTTCTAACTTGTGTTCGGTTCGACCAAGCATTATACTTTCTCGGGAAAAAGTTGCTTATCTTCCTTGTCGAAACTTTGTTCGCACACACTTGACGCGCTACCCGCGCTCATTATACCTGGGGGCTTCTTTAACAGAAGCTTATTAATTCGGGCTTTATGCCCAACACATGTGTCACACTTCCGCATGTACCTTTTATTCACCATTATATGCATCGATATGACTTAAGTTTTGGCCAAGCTGGGTTGCCTGGCTCCTGTTCTTACCCCTACGTTCCCGATTGTTCGGCTAGGCGGTAAAGGGAGCACCTCTGTGATTGTTACTGCCGGGTCAGCCGGACGTGTACCTCAGACTGGGTGAAGCCGAAAGCTAGCGTTCTTAAGGGAATACTCGGTCGGTGAACTAAAAGATGATTTCTTACCTATTTATTTACCTGCCCCCAGATGTTTTTCTGCCCTTTTCGCAGTCCAGACATGCACTTTAGGGCATGCCTCCCAGGGAAAGGAACCCCTAACGGAACTATTCTCCCTGGAAGATGTTTCTTACTAACCATGTAATATAACATAACTAGTTGGGAACTTGTCGGATAAAGCACTAATGACCCCTACGCCTGGTCTCCACGCATGCCCCGGTTTTTATAACCGCGAGGGTATTCGGACACACTCCGGACTATTGGGTCCAGAGGTTGAAGCGAAAAGGTCCGCTATGACAAACGATCTACAATCCAGCTAGAAGGCATTCTACATGTCACCTTACATTATCAACTTTTACCCAAGTCACTTGGGGGCCCTTATGTTTATTTGAGCCGTTTCATACTAAGTGTTTCTCTTCCTAGCCGTTGCAAAGTTTTATTATTATTTATCACTCCTTTTTTCGACACAAGTGTGCGGTCACTAGCCGGGGAGCCTAATTTCTCTCTCAAAGCCGCTAGAGTTTAGTTTGCTAAACTGGCCTAGTAAGAAGTACTCCGTCTCCGGGATAGGAGGTTGAAGCCGTAGGCTGACCCGCTTGAAGTTTTGAGATAGGATGTGTCATGTTAAAGCACGGCAGAAGCACCTTTTTTTTTTCTAAAGTCCAATTTTCGGATTGGCACCGAACACTTGATCTAGTTCGGACATTAATCTTTTGAATAAGTTTTTTGGCTTTTCGAGCCCATGGCACTTTTAAACTATTTGTGTGTTTTCAGCACAAGTCTTGTAGTGCAACACCGGACACCTTTTGAGATTCGGCAAAAACATTCTCGGATATTGCTATATATGCATCAGTTTCGAATTGTGTCTTCGGTCAATAGTTGTGTTGCCCGGCTCCCGCGCTTGCCTCCTACGTTCCGCTTGTTCGGCTAGGTGTGCAAAGGGAGAACCACTGCGATTGTGCTTCCAGCTCGCATGGTCAAGCACCTCAGTGGAGAAAGCCGAAAACTGACTGTCACAATAGGTGTAAACTGGGCAGCGATCCGATGACTATATTAAATGACGGGCCATTCATTGGCCGAAGTATTTCCGACTTGACCTCGATTGTCGCCGAACACTATCGGGGGCTATTAACTGGCCTCCCAAACTAAATCCTCAATATTTTTCTCTTACATTGGAGAAGAGGTTTCATGATCATGCTTAGCATGACAACCCAAAGAAAGGAACCGATAGCGGGACTATTTCTCTGGAAGACATTTCTTCTGTTAAACAGTAATATAACATGTCTCTCCGTGTACCTTTGTTTATAAAACCGTATGGCCAGATTGCCTTGTTTGTTGTAAATCTTTGCCCTCATAAAGGCTTTATAAAGTAGGACAAACACTCCTCGGCTATTGGGTGAGGAGGTGGAAGCCGATGGTCGGTCAATAAAGTTTTGTACAATGCGGATCCGAGCATTAATGACGTACAGTACTTGGATACATAGAGTCATTACACATAATTTGTGATTTTACTATGGATATCGATCCTTAATTCGGCCTCCCGTGCCCGCATTAAGGCTCGGGGGCTACTGGGCTTCGGGCTTATTATTTATACAAATATTAAAGGGGCACATCGATCCCCTGATCTGGTATTGCCACCCGACCAGTGTCTCGGGGGCTACTGCATTGCCTGTTTTATGCAGAAAATTTTAAGTGCAATACAGTTTCCGAGGAGATTTTGATCCTCAGGTTGGTTGTCCGCACCCAACCCGAGTCTCGAGGACTAAGCACGCCGCTTTTTGTGTCCCGAAGTATTCTGCCGAGCTAGGACTTGATCCTCAGACCGATTTTGCAAATCAACCTGAGTCTCAGCGGCTACGGGGATCAGCGGTGTTATGTCATCCTTCATGTGCATCTCGGGTTTTAGACCGATACCCACCATGAGGGCTACTGGCTATATATCTCGTCAGGGAATAAATTGCATCAATAAAAAACATTGACCAAAAAATCAGCCCATGACCAAGGTGCTTAACCACCTCGGAAGCAGTCCGGCATAAAGCTCGGGCGCTAGTGGCTGGCTCCATAGAGGGCACTTCCGGCATTAAGCTCGGCTAAACTCCTTCAAACTTCTTTGAACCAAGGTGATTTACGACACCTCAAATACAGTCCGGCATTGGAGCTCGGATACAGTCCGGCGTTGGAGCTCGAATACATAGTCCGGCATTGGAGCTGGGAAGCAGTCCGGCATTGGTGCTCGGCTGCAAAAGATACCTCGAATGCAGTCCGGCATTGGAGCTCGGACGCAAGAGGACGTTGCCGCCCGGGAACAACCTCAAACCCGAGGCATGGCATAAAAGTAACAAGGCATTGATAAAGACCGTAAACTTAAAGGGGTCCTCGGATACCCAACGTGTAAACTCGTCGAATGCATTTCGGCGATCCTCAAGAGAGAAGATGAGAAGATATGTTGAACCAGTTTTCAAGACCGGCAACCGAAGATGAAGAACAGTTCGGAAGAATCGAGGAGCGTCCCCAACTTGAAGACCGGTTCAGGGGGCTACTGACGGGGTCCTAGACTAGGGGGTAGTCACCACGTCGTCTCCCGATCAGTTGGATTGGGCCGAGGATCCCCATGGCCGTATACTCATGGGCCAGTCCGGATAGTTGCCGCATACAAGGAAGATTCCACAAGACTTGGCGATCAAGACAAGGACTCCTCCCCCACCGGCGTATTCGGCTAGGACTCTTGTTATCCTAGGCCTCTGGTGCATTATATAAACCGAGGCCAGGCTAGTCGATAGATATAAAACAATCATACCATAGGCTAGCTTCTAGGGTTTAGCCTCCTTGATCTCGTGGTAGATCTACTCTTGTAATACCCACATTATCAATATCAATCAAGCAGGACATAGGGTTTTACCTCCATCAAGAGGGCCCAAACCTGGGTAAAACATCGTGTCCCTTGTCTCCTGTTACCATTGATCCTAAGACGCACTGCTTGGGACCCCCTACACGAGATCCGCCGGTTTTGACACCGACACCCGTACTGATGAGAATCCCGAAATAAGGGGACACAGTCTCTGCTTTGACAGGACGTGCCAAGGAAACCGCCTCGCTAAACACGCTGAGGTGGGACAGTAAAACGATTCGAATAAAGGCTTGGCCGTGGCGTGATGTCACACTATGGAATACGTCAGCAGATTAGATTTGTGTAAATATTATTCTCTCTATGGTGGTATGTGGAACTTATTTTGCAGAGTCGGACACTATCCTTGTGTTCAACATCTTCTATGAAGTATTCGGAGGAGGAACCCGCCTTGCAATGCCGAAGACAATTTGCGCGCCGGACTCGTCATCATTGAAGCCTGGTTGAGGGGCTACTGAGGGAGTCCTGGATTAGGGGGTGTCCGGATGGCCGGACTATGACCTTTGGCCGGACTCCCGGACTATGAAGATACAAGATTGAAGACTTCGTCCCGTGTCCAGATAGGACTTTCCTTGGCGTGGAAGGCAAGCTTGGCGATACGATATGAAGATCTCCTCCCATTGTAACCGACTCTGTGTAAGCCTAGCCCTCTATAGTGTCTATATAAACCGGAGAGTTTTAGTCCATAGGACGAACAACAATCATACCATAGGCTAGCTTCTAGGGTTTAGCCTCTCTGATCTCGTGGTAGATCAACTCTTGTACTACCCATATCATCAATATTAATCAAGCAGGAGTAGGGTTTTACCTCCATCGAGAGGGCCCGAACCTGGGTAAAAACATCGTGTCCCTTGTCTCCTGTTACCATCCGCCTAGACGCACAGTTCGGGACCCCCTACCCGAGATCCGCCGGTTTTGACACCGACACTATGTTTGTCTATGTATTCACACATGTATTATGTTTCCGGTTAATACAATTCTAGCATGAATGATAAACATTTATCATGAAATAAGGAAATAAATAATAACTTTATTATTTCCTCTAGGGCATATTTCCTTCAGTCTCCCACTTGCACTAGAGTCAATAATCTAGTTCACATCGCCATGTGATTTAACACCAATATTCACATATGTATGTGATTAATACCCATAGTTCACATCGTCATGTGATCAACACCCAAAGGGTTTACTAGAGTCAATAACCTAGTTCACATCGCTATGTGATTAACACCAAAAGAGTACTAAGGTATGATTATGTTTTTCTCGTGAGAGAAGTTTAGTCAACAGGTCTGTCACATTCAGGGCCGTATGTATTTTGCAAATATTCTATGTGTACAATGCTCTGCACAGAGCTACTCCAGCTAATTGCTCCCACTTTCAATATGTATCCAGATTAAGACTTAGAGTCATCTGGATCAGTGTCAAAACTTGTATCGACGTAACCCTTTACGACGAACCTTTTGTCACCTCCATAATCAAGAAACATATCCTTATTCCACTAAGGATAATTTTGACCAATGTCTAGTGATCTACTCCTAGATCACTATTGTACTCCCTTGCCAAACCAGGGCAGAGTATACAATAGGTCTGGTCCATAGCATGGTATACTTTTATAGAACCTATGACTGATGCATAGGGAATGACTTTCATTCTCTTTCTATTTTCTACTGTGGTCGGGATTTGAGTCTTACTCAATTTCATACCTTTGCAACACAGGTAAGAACTCTTTCTTTGACTGTTCCATTTTGAACTACTTCAAAATCTTGTCAAGGTATGTACTCATTGAAAATCTTATCAAGCGTCTTGATCTATCTCTATAGATCTTGATGCTCAATATGTAAGTAGCTTTATTGAGGTCTTTCTTTTAAAGAACTCCCTTCAAACACTTCTTTATACTTTCTAGAAAAATTGTACATCATTTCTGATCAACAATATGTCACTCACATATACTTATCAGAAAAGCTGTAGTGCTCCCACTCACTTTATTGTAAATACAAGCTTCACTGCAAGTCCATATAAAACTATATGCTTTGATCAACTTATCAAAGCGTATATTCCAACTCCGAGATGCTTGCACCAGTCCATAGATGGATCGCTGGAGCTTGCACATTTTGTTAGCACCTTTAGGATTGACAAAACCTTCTGGCTGCATCATATACAACTCTTCTTTAAGAAAACCATTCAGGAATGCAATTTTGTTTATCCATTTGCCAGATTTCATAAAATGCGGCAAATTGCTAACATGATTCAGACAGACTTAAGCATCGCTACGAGTGAGGAAATCTCATCGTAGTCAACACCTTGAACTTGTCGAAAACCTTTTGCAACAATTCGAGCTTTGTAGATAGTAACACTACTATCAGCGTCATCTTCCTCTTGAAGATCCATTTATTCTTGATGGCTTGCCGATCATTGGGCAAGTCAACCAAAGTCCATACTTTGTTCTCATACATGGATCCCATCTCAGATTTCATGGCCTCAAGCCATTTCGCGGAATCTGGGCTCATCATCGCTTCCTCATAGTTCGTAAGTTCATCATGGTCTAGTAACATGAATTCCAGAACAGGATTACCGTACCACTCTGGTGCGGACCGTACTCTGGAAGACCTACGAGGTTCTGTAATAACTTGATCTGAAGTTTCATGATCATCATCATTAGCTTCCTCACTAATTGGTGTAGGAATCACTGGAATTGATTTCAGTGATGAACTATTTTCCAATTCAGGAGAAGGTACTATTACCTTATCAAGTTCTACATTTCTCCCACTCACTTCTTTCGAGAGAAACTCCTTCTCTAGAAAGGCTCCATATTAAGCAACAAAGATCTTGCCTTCGGATCTGTGATAGAAGATGTACCCAATAGTCTCTTTTGGGTATTCTATGAAGACGCATGATACGTCTCCAACGTATCTATAATTTTTGATTGTTCCATGCTATTATATTACTTGTTTTGAATGATTACGGGCTTTATTATACACTTTTATATTACTTTTGGACTAACCTATTAACCGGAGGCCCAACCCATATTGCTGTTTTATTGCCTGTTTCAGTATTTCGAAGAAGAGGAATATCAAACGGAGTCCAAACGGAATGAAACCTTCGGCATCGTGATTTTTTGGAAGATTATCATACTGGAGGCTTGGAGAGGAAGTCAGAAGATCCTCGAGGAGCCCACGAGATGGGAGGGCACGCCCCCCTATCTCGTGGACCCCTCGAGCACCCCCTGACCGACTTCTTTTTCCTATATAGTCCCACGTACCCTAAAAACATCCACGGAGAAGATAGATCGGGAGTTCCGCCACCGCAAGCCTCTGTAGCCACCAAAAACCTCTCGGGAGCCCTTCCCGGCACCCTGCCGGAGGGGGGATCCATCAGTGGTGGCCATCTTCATCATCCTGGCGCTCTCCATGACGAGGAGGGAGTAGTTCACCCTCGGGGCTGAGGGTATGTACCAGTAGCTATGTGTTTGATCTCTCTCTCTCTCGTGTTCTCTCTCGTGTTCCCTCTATGGCACGATATTGATGTATCCCGAGCTTTGCTATTGTAGTTGGGATCTTGTGATGTTTCTCCCCCTCTACTCTCTTGTGATGAATTGAGTTTTCCCCTTTGAAGTTATCTTATCGGGTTGAGTCTTTTATGAGAACACTTGATGTATGTCTTGCCGTGCTTATCTGTGGTGACAATGGGATATCATGTGCCTCTTGATGTATGTTTTGGTGACCAACTTGCGGGTTCCGCCCATGAACCTATGCATAGGGGTTCGCACACGTTCTTGACTCTCCGGTAGAAACTTTGGGGCACTCTTTGAAGTACTTTGTGTTGGTTGAATAGATGAATGTGAGATTGTGTGATGCATATCATATAATCATGCCCACGGATACTTGAGGTGACAATGGAGTATCTAGGTGACATTAGGGTTTTGGTTGATTTGTGTCTTAAGGTGTTATTCTAGTATGAACTCTTGAATAAATTGATCCGAAAGAATAACTTTGAGGTGGTTTCGTACCCTACCATAATCTCTTCGTTTGTTCTCTACTATTAGTGGCATTGGAGTGACTCTTTGTTGCATGTTGAGGGATTGTTATATGATCTATCTATGTTATTATTGTTGAGAGAACTTGCACTAGTGAAAGTATGAACCCTAGGCCTTGTTTCCTATCATTGCAATACCGTTTACACTCACTTTTTTCGCTCGCTACCTTACTGTTTTTATTATTTTAGATTACAAAAACCTATATCTACTATCCATATTGCACTTGTATCACCATCTCTTCGCCGAACTAGTGCACCTATACAAATTACCATTGTATTGGGTGTGTTGGGGACACAAGAGACTCTTTGTTATTTGGTTGCAGGGTTGTTTGAGAGAGACCATCTTCATCCTGTGCCTCCTACAGACTGATAAACCTTAGGTCATCCACTTGAGGGAAATTTGCTACTATCCTACAAACCTGTGCACTTGCAGGCCCAACAACGTCTACAAGAAGAAGGTTGCGTAGTAGACATCAAGCTCTTTTCTGGCACCGTTGCCGAGGAGGCTAGGTAAAGGGCACTCACTCACACCCCGTCAACTAAGCTCTTTTCTGGCACCGTTGCCGGGGAGGTGAGTGCTTGAAGGTATATCTTTTGATCTTGCAATCGCATACTTTTGTTTCTTGTTTTATCACTAGTTTAGTTTATAAAAGATAACTACAAAAAAAATGGAGTTAAGTTTGTCTCGTACGCTTCGTCTTTTTAATATCTTTCGTGAGTTTGATGGAAATGAAAATTGTGCTCAAGTGCTAGAAGAATAATGCATTAGAATGTTTGATGAGGATGAAATATGTGAATGATGAGCATGATTGCAATGTTGTTAGTATGAATTCCTTGAATATCCATGATGCTAATGATATGCAAAGCCACAAGCTTGGGGAAGCTATGTTTGATGAATATGATATTTTTTGTCCCCCAAGTTTTGATGAGAATATTTATTATGATGAAAGCATGCCTCCTGTTTATGATGATTATATTGATGAAAGTGGGTTTGGAAGAGTATCAACTTTAGGAAGTAGTGATCCCACTATTTTGGAGGATGTTGAATCTTATTGTGATGAACATGAAAGTGGATTTGGAAGAGTGTCAACTTTATTTAGTGATGATTCCACTATTTCGAAAGAGGTTCCAATTGATTATGAGAACAAAGGTGCTATCTATGATGATTATTGTGATGACTTGTATGCTATTAAGAATAATGATAACCATGAAACTTGTCATCATGATTTTAGTTTTCAATTGGATTATGCCTCACATGATAGTTATTTTGTTGAGTTTGCACCCACTATTATTCATGAGAATAAATTTGCTTATGTGGAGAGTAGTAAAATTTCTATGCAAGTAGATCATGAAAAGAATGCTTTAGGTTCTGGTTATATTGTTGAATTCATTCATGATGCTACTGAAAATTATTATGAGGGAGGAACATATGCTTGTAGGAGTTGCAATAATGTCAAGTTTCCTCTCTATGTGCTTCAATTTTTGAACTTATGTTTGTTTTACCTTCCTATGCTAGTTGATTATTGTTCCCATAAAATGTTTTCTCACAAAATCCCTATGCATAGGAAGTGGTTTATACTTAAATGTGCTAGTCATATTCTTCATGATGCTCCCATTATGTTTCAATTCTTATCTTTTTTGTGAGCATCATTTCATCATGCCTAGCTAGAAAGGCATTAAAGAAAAGCGCTTGTTGGGAGATAACCCAATATTTATCCTTACTGTTTTTGTGTGTCCACATGATTATACTACTTTATTAATCATGTTTTATATCTTTTGTTTCAATAAAGTGCCAAGTAGAACCTTTGGGAAGACTTGGGTGAAGTTTATATGATCTTACTGTAGAAAACAGAAACTTTTGCGCTCACAAGAATGGCTGCCATTTTTTACTGGAGAGTGATTTTAGGTTGATTATTTTTGCAGATGATTAATAGACAAATTACTCAGGTCCAGCAGTTTATTTCATAATTTTTGGGGTTCCAGAAGTATACGTTTCATACAGATTACTACAGACTGTTCTGTTTTTGACAGATTCTGTTTTCTATGTGTTGTTTGCTTATTTTGATCAATCTATGGCTAGTATGTAAGGGTATGAACCATAGAGAAGTTGGAATACAGTAGGTTTATCACCAATATGAATTTAGAATGAGTTCATTACAGTACCTATGTGGTGGTTTTATTTTCTTATACTAACGGAGCTTACGAGTTTTGTTTTGAGTTTTGTGTGGCTGAAGTTTTCAAGTTTTGGGTAAAAGATTCGATGGAATACGGAATAAGGAGTGGCAAGAGCCCAATCTTGGGGATGTCCAAGGCATCCCAAGGTAATATTCAAGGACAACCAAGCAACTAAGCTTGGGGATGCCCCGGAAGGCATCCCCTTTTTCGTCTTCGTTCATGGGTAACTTTACTTAGAGCTATATTTTTATTCGCCACATGATATGTGTTTTGCTTGGAGCGTCATTTTATTTTGTTAGTATTTGCTTGCTGTTAGTTAGAATAATGTTTTGCATCTCTAGTTTCAATAAAAAATCCAAGGATAGCCTTTGCCATGCTTATTTTGCTAGTATACATGTTGCTGTTTGAAAACAGAAAGTTTACCTCTGTTGCAAACATTCCCTAGAAAAGTCAGAGAATGGTATAATGCTGAATATTTTTGCATATTAAGCTCTGATAAATTTATTACAGTGGTAATTTTTGTTCATAATTTTTGGAGTCAGGGAAGTATTGTTACTCTTGCATTCTTTACAGACTGTACTGTTTTGACAGATTATTGTTATGGTCGCATTGTTTGCATATGTTTGCTTGTTTAATGATTCTATTTGAGGATAGGAGTATTAAATATGCAGAGACATTTAGTATTAAATGTTGAATAATAATGTTAGTGATTTGTTACAGTAGAATATGATATGGTTTTGCATTGGTTTATACTAACCTATCTCACGAGTTCTTATTGAGTTTGTTGTGAATGAAGCTTTTGATAAAAAGAAGAGAAACCATGATATGAGAGGAATTAAGGAGACATAAAAGCTCAAGCTTGGGGATGAACAAGGCACCCCAAGATAATATTTCAAGAAGTCTGAAGCATCTAAGCTTGGGGATGCCCCGGTAGGCATCCCACCTTTCTTCTTCAATCACTATCGGTTAGTATAGGTTGAGCCTAAGTTTTTGCTTCTTTACATGAGTTGTGCTATCCTTGCATTGTCATTTTATTTTGCTTTGCTTGCTGTTTGAATAAGATACCAAGATCTGAAATTATTTAATGAGAGAGAGTCTTTGCATAGTTGCATAATTATTTAGCTACTCTTTGATCTTCACTTATATCTTTCAGAGTAGTTTGTTGTTTGCTCTAGTACGCCACTTATATCTTTTAGAGCACAACGGAGGTTATATTTTGTAGAAACTGCTAGTCTCTCATGCTTCACTTATATTATTGTGAGAGTCTTAAACAGCTTGGTTATTTGAATAAAAACTATCATAGAGAGTGAATTGGATGCTATGATCAATTTGATGCTTGATAATTGTTTTTGAGATATGGAGGTAGTAATATTAAAGTCATGCTAGTTGGGTGATTATGGATTGAAAGAATGCTTGTGTTGAAGTTTGTGATTCCCGTAGCATGCACGTATGGTGAACCGCTTTGTGATGAAGTTGGAGCACAATTTTATTTATTGATTGTCTTCCTTATGAGTGGCAGTCGGGGATGAGCGATGGTCTTTTCCTACCAATCTATCCCCCTAGGAGCATGCATGTAGTGCTTTGGTTTTTGATGACTTCTAAATTTTTACAACAAGTATATGAGTTCTTTTGATTAATGTCGAGTCCATGGATTATACGCACTCCTTTCACCCCTCCATTATTGCTAGCCTTTCTTGTATCGTGCAACTTTCGCCGGTACCATACACCCACCATACTCCTTCCTCAAAATAGCCACCATACCTACCTATTATGGCATTTCCATAGCCATTCCGAGATATATTGCCATGCAACTTTCCACCGTTCGGTTCATATGACACACATTACTTTTGTCATATTGCTTTTTGCATGAACATGTAGTTGACATTATATTTGTGGCAAAGCCACCGTTCATAATTCTTTCATACATGTCACTCTCGATTCATTGCATATCCCGGTACACCACCGGAGGCATTCATATAGAGTCATATTTTGTTCTAAATATTGAGTTGTAAAAAAATAAAAGTGTGATTATCATCATTATTAGAGCATTGTCCCAGTGAGGAAAGGATGATGGAGACTATGATTCCCCCATAAGTCGGGATGAGACTCCGGACGAAATAAAAAAATAATAAAAAAAGAGGCCATAAAAAAAGGAAGAAAAGGCCCAAATTAAAAAAATGAGAGAAAAAGAGAGAAGGGACAATGCTACTATCCTTTTACCACACTTGTGCTTCAAAGCAGCACCATGATCTTCATGATAGAGAGTCTCATATGTTGTCACTTCCATTTACTAGTGGGAATATTTCATTATAGAACTTGGCTTGTATATTCCAATGATGGGCTTCCTCAAAATGCCCTAGGTCTTTGTGAGCAAGCAAGTTGGATGCACCCCACTAGTTTTCTTTTGTTGAGCTTTCATATATTTATAGCTCTAGTGCATCCATTGCATGGCAATCCCTACTCACTCACATTGATATCTATTAATGGGCATCTCCATAGCCCGTTGATACGCCTAGTTGATGTGAGACTATCTTCTCCTTTTTGTCTTCTCCACAACCACCGTTCTATTCCACATATAGTGCTATGTCCATGGCTCACGCTCATGTATTGCGCGAAAGTTGAAAAAGTTTGAGATTATTAAAGTATGAAACAATTGTTTGGGTCATCATCGGGGTTGTGCATGATTAAATACTTTGTGTGATGAAGATGAAGCATAGCCAGACTATATGATTTTGTAGGGATAACTTTCTTTGGCCATGTTATTTTGAGAAGACATGATTACTTTGCTTAGTATGCTTGAAGTATTACTATTTCTTATGTCAATATGAACTTTTATTTTGTATTATTTGGATTTGAACATTCATGCCACAATGACAGAAAATTACATTATGAATCATGCTAGGTAGCATTCCACATCAAAAATTCTGTTTTTATCATTTACCTACTCGAGGACGAGCAGGAATTAAGCTTGGGGATGCTTGATACGTCTCCAACGTATCTATAATTTTTGATTG
This sequence comes from Triticum aestivum, assembly GCF_018294505.1. Classification (NCBI taxonomy): domain Eukaryota; kingdom Viridiplantae; phylum Streptophyta; class Magnoliopsida; order Poales; family Poaceae; genus Triticum; species Triticum aestivum. The sequence goes on along the minus strand of NC_057801.1, from coordinate 50,277,119 downwards.
TTCCATGCTATTATATTACTTGTTTTGAATGATTATGGGCTTTATTATACACTTTTATATTACTTTTGGGACTAACCTATTAACCGGAGGCCCAGCCCATATTGCTGTTTTATTGCCTGTTTCAGTATTTCGAAGAAGAGGAATATCAAACGGAGTCCAAACGGAATGAAACCTTCGGCATCGTGATTTTTTGGAAGATTATCATACTGGAGGCTTGGAGAGGAAGTCAGAAGATCCTCGAGGAGCCCACGAGATGGGAGGGCACGCCCCCCTATCTCGTGGACCCCTCGAGCACCCCCTGACCGACTTCTTTTTCCTATATAGTCCCACGTACCCTAAAAACATCCACGGAGAAGATAGATCGGGAGTTCCGCCACCGCAAGCCTCTGTAGCCACCAAAAACCTCTCGGGAGCCCTTCCCGGCACCCTGCCGGAGGGGGGATCCATCAGTGGTGGCCATCTTCATCATCCTGGCGCTCTCCATGACGAGGAGGGAGTAGTTCACCCTCGGGGCTGAGGGTATGTACCAGTAGCTATGTGTTTGATCTCTCTCTCTCTCGTGTTCTCTCTCGTGTTCCCTCTATGGCACGATATTGATGTATCCCGAGCTTTGCTATTGTAGTTGGGATCTTGTGATGTTTCTCCCCCTCTACTCTCTTGTGATGAATTGAGTTTTCCCCTTTGAAGTTATCTTATCGGGTTGAGTCTTTTATGAGAACACTTGATGTATGTCTTGCCGTGCTTATCTGTGGTGACAATGGGATATCATGTGCCTCTTGATGTATGTTTTGGTGACCAACTTGCGGGTTCCGCCCATGAACCTATGCATAGGGGTTCGCACACGTTCTTGACTCTCCGGTAGAAACTTTGGGGCACTCTTTGAAGTACTTTGTGTTGGTTGAATAGATGAATGTGAGATTGTGTGATGCATATCATATAATCATGCCCACGGATACTTGAGGTGACAATGGAGTATCTAGGTGACATTAGGGTTTTGGTTGATTTGTGTCTTAAGGTGTTATTCTAGTATGAACTCTTGAATAGATTAATCCGAAAGAATAACTTTGAGGTGGTTTCGTACCCTACCATAGTCTCTTCGTTTGTTCTCCGCTATTAGTGGCGTTGGAGTGACTCTTTGTTGCATGTTGAGGGATTTTTATATGATCTATCTATGTTATTATTGTTGAGAGAACTTGCACTAGTGAAAGTATGAACCCTAGGCCTTGTTTCCTATCATTGCAATACCATTTACGCTCACTTTTTTCACTCGCTACCTTGCTGTTTTTATTATTTCAGATTACAAAAACCTATATCTACTATCCATATTGCACTTGTATCACCATGTCTTCGCCGAACTAGTGCACCTATACAAATTACCATTGTATTGGGTGAGTTGGGGACACAAGAGACTCTTTGTTATTTGGTTGCAGGGTTGTTTGAGAGAGACCATCTTCATCCTACGCCTCCTACGGATTGATAAACCTTAGGTCATCCACTTGAGGGAAATTTGCTGTTGTCCTACAAACCTCTGCACTTGCAGGCCCAGCAACATCTACAAGAAAAAGGTTGCGTAGTAGACATCAATGCACTTCTCTGCTTTGGGTTTGAGCTTATCATGCTGAAACTTTTTCACATAAGCATCGCAACCCCAAACTTTAAGAAACGACAACTTTGGTTTCTTGCCAAACCACAGTTCATAAGGCGTGGTCTCAAACGGATTTTTGATGGTGCCCTATTTAAAGTAAATGCAACTGTCTCTATTGCATAACCCCAAAACGATAGTGGTAAATCGGTAAGATACATCATAGATTGCACCATATCCAATAAAGTGCGGTTATGACGTTTGGACACACCATTACACTGTGGTGTTCCATGTGGCGTGAGCTGTGAAACTATTTCACATTGTTTTATATGAAGGCCAAACTCGTAACTCAAATATTCTCCTCCACGATCAGATCGTAGAAACTTTATTTTCTTGTTACGATGATTCTCCACTTCACTCTGAATTTCTTTGAACTTTTCAAATGTTTCAGACTTGTGTTTCATTAAGTAGATATACCCATATCTGCTCAAATCATCTGTGAAGGTCAAAAAAATAACGATACCCGCCACGAGCTTTAATACTCATTGGTCTGCATACATCAGTATGTATTATTTCCAACAAGTCAGTAGCTCGTTCCATTGTTCTGGAGAACGGAGTTTTAATCATCTTGCCCAAAAGGCACGGTTCGCAAGCATCAAATGATTCATAACCAAGTGATTCCGAAAATCCATCTTTATGGAGTTTCTTCATGCGCTTTACACCAATATGACCCAAACGGCAGTGCCACAAATAAGTTGCACTATCATTATTAAGTTTGCATATTTTGGCATCAATATTATGAATATGTGTATCACTACGATCGAGATCCAACAAACTATTTTCATTGGGTGTATGACCATTGAAGGTTTTATTCATGTAAACAGAACAACAATTAGTCTCTGACTTTAAATGAATAACCGTTTTGCAATAAACATGATCAAATCATATTCATGCTCAACGCAAACGCCAAATAACATTTATTTAGGTTTAACACTAATCCCGAAAGTATAGGGAGTGTGCGATGATGATCATATCAATCTTGGAACCACTTCCAACACACATTGTCACTTCACCCTCAACTAGTCTCTATTTATTCTGTAACTCCTGTTTCAAGTTACTAATTTTTAGCAACCGAACAAGTATCAAATACTCAGGGGCTACTATAAACACTAGTAAGGTACACATCAATAACCTGTATATCAAATATACCCTTGTTCACTTTGCCATCCTTCTTATTCACCAAATATTCAGGGCATTTCTGCTTCCAATGACCATTTCCTTTGCAGTGTAACCACTCAGTTTCAGGCTTTGGTCCAGCTTTGGGCTTCTTCGCGGGAGTGACAACTTGCTTGTCATTCTACTTGAAGTTCTCTTTCTTTCCCTTTGCCCTTTTCTTGAAACTAGTGGTCTTGTCAATCATCAACACTTGATGCTCCTTCTTGATTTCTACCTTCGTCGATTTCAATATCACAAAGGGCTCGAGAATCATTTTCGTCATCCCTTGCATACTATAGTTCATCATGAAGTTCCAGTAACTTGGTGATGGTGACTAGAGAATTCTGTCAATCACTATCTTATCTGGAAGATTAACTCCCACTTGATTCAAGCGATTGTAGTACCCAGACAATCTGAGCACATGCTCACTAGTTGAGCAATTCTCCTCCATCTTTTAGATATAGAACTTGTTGGAGACTTCATCTCTCTCAACTCGGGTATTTGCTTGAATTATTAACTTCAACTCCTGGAACATCTCATATGGTCCATGACGTTTAAAAACGTCTTTGAAGTCCCGATTCTAAGCCGTTAAGCATGGTGCAATAAACTATCAAGTAGTCATCATATTGAGCTAGCCAAACATTTATAACGTCTGCATCTGCTCCTGCAATAGGTCTATCACCTAGCGGTGCGTCAAGGACATAATTCTTCTTTGCAGCAATGTGGACAATCCTCAGATCACGGATCCAATCCGCATCATTGCTACTAACATCTTTCAACACAGTTTTCTCTAGGAACCTATCAAAATTAACATATGAAAACAACAACGCGAGCTATTGATCGACAACATAATTTGCAAAATACTACCAGGACTAAGTTCATGATAAATTTAAGTTTAATTAATCATATTACTTAATAACTCCCACTTAGATAGACATCCATCAAGTCATCTAAGTGATCACGTGATCCAAATCAACTAAACCATAACCGATCATCACCTGAGGTGGAGTAGTTTTCAATGGTGAACATCACTATGTTGATCATATCTACTATATGATTCACGCTCGACCTTTCGGTCTCCAGTGTTCTCAGGCCATATCTACATATGCTAGGCTCGTCAAGTTTAACCTGAGTATTCCGCGTGTGCAAAACTGGCTCGCACCCGTTGTAGATGGACGTAGAGCTTATCACACCCGATCATCACGTGGTGTCTGGGCACGACGAACTTTGGCAATGGTGCATACTCAGGGAGAACACTTTTATCTTGAAATTTAGTGAGAGATCATCTTATAATGCTACCATCAATCAAAACAAAATAAGATGTATAAAAGATAAACATCATATGCAATCAAAAATATGTGACATGATATGGCCATCATCATCTTGTGCCTTTGATATCCATCTCCAAAGCATCGTCATGATCTCCATCATCACCGTCATGACACCATGATCTCCATCATCTTGATCTATATCAATGTGTCATCACATGGTCGTCTCGCCAACTATTGCTCTTGCAACTATTGCTATCGCATAGCGATAAAGTAAAGCAATTATTTGGCGCTTGCATCTTATGCAATAAAGAGACAACCATAAGGCTTCCGCCAGTTGCCGATAACTTCAACAAAACATGATCATCTCATACAACAACTTATATCTCATCACGTCTTGACCATATCACATCACAACATGCCCTGCAAAAACAAGTTAGACGTCCTCTACTTTGTTGTTGCAAGTTTCATGTGGCTGCTATGGGCTGAGCAAGAAACGTTCTTACCTACGCATCAAAACCACAACGATAGTTCGTCAAGTTAGTGCTATTTTAACCTTCTCAAGGACCGGGCGTAGCCACACTCGGTTCAACTAAAGTTGGAGAAACTGACACCTGCCAGCCACCTGTGTGCAAAACACGTCGGTAGAACCAGTCTCGCGTAAGTGTACGCGTAATGTTGGTCCGGGCCGGTTCATCCAACAATACCGCCGAACCAAAATATGACATGCTGGTAAGCAATATGACTTGTATCGCCCACAACTCACTTGTGTTGTACTCGTGCATATAACATCAACGCATAAAACCTAGACTTGGATGCCACTGTTGGGGAACGTAGTAATTTCAACAAAAATCCTACGCACATGCAAGATCATGGTGATGCATACCAACGAGAGGGGAGAGTGTTGTCTACATACCCTTGTAGACCGTAAGTGGAAGCGTTAGCACAACGCGGTTGATGTAGTCGTACGCCTTCACGATCCGACCGATCAAGTACCGAACGTACGACACCTCCGAGTTCAGCACACGTTTAACCCGATGACGTCCCTCGAACTCCGATCCAGCCGAGTGTTGAGGGAGAGTTTCGTCAGCACGACGGCATGGTGACGATGATGATGTTCTACCAACGCAGGGCTTGGCCTAAGCACCGCTACAGTATTATAGAGGTGGACTATGATGGAGGGGGGTACCGCACACGGCTAAAAGATCAAACGATCAATTGTTGTTCTGCCTAGAGGTGCCCCCCTGCCCCCATATATAAAGGAGCAAGGGGGAGGGGGCGGCCGGCCTAGGAGGGGCGCGCCAAGGGGAGTCCTACTCCCACCGGGAGTAGGAGACTCCCTCCTTCCTTGTTGGAGTAGGAGAAGGGGAAAGAGGGGGAGAGGAAGAAGGAAAAGGGGGCTGCGCCCCTTGTCCAATTCGGACCAGAGGGGGGGCACAGGCCTCCTTCCTTTTGGTCTCTCTCCTCTATTCCCGTATGGCCCAATAAGGCCCATATACTTCCCGGCGAATTCCCGTAACTCTCCGGTACTCCGAGAAATACCCGAATCACTCGGAACCTTTCCGAAGTCCGAATATAGTTGTCCAATATATCGATCTTTACGTCTCGACCATTTTGAGACTCCTCGTCATGTCCCCGATCTCATCCAGGACTCTGAACTCCTTCGATACATCAAAAAACATAAACTCATAATATAACCGTCATCAAAACGTTAAGCGTGCGGACCCTACGGGTTCGAGAACTATGTAGACATGACCGAGACACGTCTCTGGTCAATAACAAATAGCGGAACCTAGATGCTCATATTGGCTCCCATGTATTCTACAAAGATCTTTATCGGTCAGACCGCATAACAACATACGTTGTTCTCTTTGTCATCGGTATGTTACTTGCCCGAAATTCAATCATCGATATCTCAATACCTAGTTCAATCTCGTTACCGGCAAGTCTCTTTACTCGTTCTGTAATACACCATCTCGCAACTAACTCATTACTTGCAAGGCTTGCAAGGCTCTAAGTGATGTGCATTACCGAGAGGGCCCAGAGATACCTCTCCGACAATCCGAGTGACAAATCCTAATCTCGAAATATGCCAACCCAACATGTACCTCCGGAGACACCTGTAGAGCACCTTTATAATCACCCAGTTACGTTGTGACGTTTGGTAGCACACAAAGTGTTCCTCCGGTAAACTGGAGTTGCATAATCTTATAGTCATAGGAACATGTATAAGTCATGAAGAAAGCAATAGCAACATACTAAACGATCAAGTGCTAAGCTAACGGAATGGGTCAAGTCAATCACATCATTCTCCTAATGATGTGATCCCTTTAATCAAATGACAACTCTTCTGTCCATGGCTAGGAAACATAACCATCTTTGATAAACGAGCTAGTCAAGTAGAGGCATACTAGTGACACTATGTCTGTCTATGTATTCACACATATATTATGTTTCCGGTTAATACAATTCTAGCATGAATAATAAACATTTATCATGAAGTAAGGAAATAAATAATAACTTTATTATTGCCTCTAGGGCATATTTCCTTCACACACATCTTCATGACGAAGCACTTGGAACAAATATCCTGAGATAAAATTTAGCAACCGACATTAGTTCGACTAACCACATTGTCATCAGACCAAAACATAGTATAAGTGGCACTTGCACTTTCACCTGGCCTCACGAACCGGGATTGATGCCCCCTTTGGTGCCGGTCTGTGAGTGAATCGGGATTAATGCCCTTACCCAGGACTCAACCAAAGCCCTGTTTTCTACTAGTGTGAAGCGATTAACCTACAACTCATATCCATAATTGTATTTACAAAACCTTCGGTTTTGAATGATAAGTCTGGAACACATGCCTAATCTAGTATAAATCTAGCTTGGTGCTAGATGATGTTCAGATTGGATGGTACTGCAAGAACACATGCCTAATCTACCATCTATTCAGGTATGGATCGATCTGATGACTTCATAGTGGAATAGTACTGTCGGGCGACAACATGCCTGAATATGATCAAAGGAACATGCTTTCCTTCTACAAAATGATCAAAGCAAAGCAAAAAATAATACCAATAAAGTTCATACCAAACTACATGTGTGTGCATGTATGAGTGAGAGAGAGAGAGAGGGAGAGAGAGATGTGGGATTGACGGATTGTAATTGCACATAGTATGTCTCACTTGTTTATCCATTTCAATCATAGTCTTGTATGAAATAAAACAAAGGGAGATGACAGCAATTCATCCCATGCAAGAGAAGTTATTTCATCTCTTTATTCCTTCCAACAAAAAAGAGAAAAACAAAGAGGGAATTAAAGCTTGATGTTTCATGCTTGCCGGCAGTTCCTGAATTAGAGAGGATTATGGATGAGATAGACTAACCATACTTGTGGTGGGTGTGGTGGGTCCTTGCTTACGTAGCACGGGCCTTGTAGTGGCTGATCCTGTTGAAATATTAGGGTGGGCCTAAAGCCCATCTAAGAATTTCTGAAAATCTCTAAGGGCCCACGTGAGTTTAGTTGGCACTAGGTGTAATGGGAAGTTTAGTCCCACCCTGGAAGTTGGAGAGGAGTTGGACTTTCTTATAAGGGTCTCTCTTCCACATGCTATTGGAGTTTAAGAATAGAAGAGGCCCTCACGCACTCCTCCGCCGTCTGCCACGCCTCTTTGACATGTCTCCGTCGTATCTATAATTTTTTATTGTTCCATGCCAATATTATTCAATTTTCATATACTTTTGGCAACTTTTTAGACTATTTTTGGGACTAACATATTGATCTAGTGCCCAGTGCCAGTTCCTATCAGTTGCATGTTTTATATTTCGCAGAAAACCCATATCAAACGGAGTCCAAAAGGAATAAAAACGGACTGAGATTCTTTTGGAATATTTATTAATTTTGGGAAGACGAATCAACATGAGACGATGCTCAAGGGGCCCACGAGGCAGGGGGCGCGCCCCTGACTCTCGTGGCCACCCCATAAGGCGGTTGATGCCCTTCTTTCTCCACAAGAAAGCTAATATACGGATAGAAATTGTGTCCAAAGGACAACCCAATCGGAGTTACGGATCTCCAGGAATATAAAAAACGTGAAAGGGCAGAATCAGGAACGTAGAAACAGAGAGAGACAGAGAGACAGATCCAATCTCGGAGGGTCTCTCACCCCTCCCACGCCATGGAGGCCATGGACCAGAGGGGAAACCCTTCTCCCATCTAGGGAGAAGGTCAAGGAAGAATAAGAAGAAGGGGGGCTCTCCCCCCTCGCTTCCGGTGGCGCCGGAACGCCGCCGGGGGCCATCATCATCACCACGATCTACACCAACACCTCCGTCATCTTCACCAACATCTCCATCACCTTCCCCCCTCTATATTCAGCGGTCCACTCTCCCGCAACCACTTTACCCTCTACTTGAACATGGTGCTCTATGCTTCATATTATTATCCAATGATGTGTTGCCATCCTATGATGTCTGAGTAGATTTTCGTTGTCCTATCGGTAATTGGTGAATTGCTATGATTGGTTTAATTTGCTTGTGGTTATGTTGTTGTCCTATTGTGCCCTCCGTGTCGCACAAGCATGACGGATTCCCGCTGTAGGATGTTGCAATACATTCATGATTCGATTATAGTGGGTTGCTTGAGTGAGAGAAGCATAAACCAGAGTAAGGGGGTTGCGGCGTATGGGATAAAGGGGACCTGATGCTTTAATGCTATGGTTGGGTTTTACCTTAATGATCTTCAGTAGTTGCGGATGCTTGCTAGAGTTCCAATCATAAGTCCATATCATCCAAGAAGAGAAGGTGTGTTAGCTTATGCCTCTCCCACATAAAACTTGCTATCGGTCTAGTAAAGTAGTCAATTGCTTAGGGACAATTTCACAACTCCTACCATAACTTTTCCACACTCACTATATTTACTTTATTGGTTCTTTATCTAAACAGCCCCTACGTTTTATTTACGTGCTCTTTATATTCTTGCAATTCTATCCAACAACACCTACAAAGTACTTCTAGTTTCATACTTGTTCTAGGTAAAGCGAACGTCAAGCGTGCGTAGAGTTGTATCGGTGGTCGATAGAACTTGAGGGAATATATGTTCTACCTTTAGCTCCTCATTGGGTTCGACACTCTTACTTATCAAAAGAGGCTACAATTGACCCCCTATACTTGTGGGTTGTCAAGACCTTTTTCTGGCGTCGTTGCCGGGGAGTCATAGTGTGGGGTGAATATTCTCATGTGTGCTTGTTTTCTTTATCACTAAGTAATTTTTATTTGCGGTTCTTAGTTGTTTTATATCTTTAGTTATGGGTAGGAAACGCAAAATACCAAAAAAATTAGTTGTACCTACTACACCAATGGTTGAAGAACCACTCAAAATCTATCACAGCCTTGAAGCTTTTTACTTGGATCATCTTTGATCCCTATGTGCTCGTGCTGAAACCCCAACTAGCTTAGTTGTGGGCAAATCTTTAGATGAGCATGCTTGTTATGTGTGACACCACATATCCGAAAAAGGGAAACTTTTACTGGGTCAAATTCATCGTTTGCAATGCCATGCTTGGAATTTATGTGAAATATATGATTTTACTTGTTGTTTTGAAAACCCTAAGAAACACCTTCCCTATCAATGTGAGTTTAGTGATAATGGAATCATATCTTCATATGCTAAGGGTGTTTACAATTACTATGGTGTTCAACAAATTGAAGAATTTGTTGCTTTTAAGGGTGGTTATGAAATTGCTTCTTTGATTGAAAAGTATGATGCTACTCTTTACAAATCTGAAAATTTTGCCATACTTAAGTATTGTTATGATAATTATGCTTCTAATGCCTATGTTAAACCATATATTGAGGACTTCTCCGCTGTCCAAGAAGAGACTAATATTTTGCAGGAGCCTATGGAAGAAGAAATTGATGAAACTGTGAGCTCATTAGATGAAAAAGATGACGAGGAGAGCGAAGAACAAAAGGAGGAAGAGCGGATTAGCTACCCGTGCTCACCTTCTATTGAGAGTAACTCTTCAATTCATTCATTGTTTAATTCTCCTTCGTGCTTACCGAAGGATGATTTCTATGATGATTGTTATGATCCCGTTGATTCTCTTGAAATATCCCTTTTTGATGATGCTTGCTATGCTTGTGCCAAGATGCCAATATGAATTATGCTTATGGAGATGAACTTGCTATAGTTCCTTATGTTGAACATGAAATTGTTGCTATTGCACCCACGCAAGATAGTCCTATTATCTTTTTGAATTCTCCCTACTACACTATATCAGAGAAGTTTGCCCTTATTAAGGATTATATTGATGGGTTGCGTTTTACTACTACATATGATGATTTTGATAGATATAATATGCATGTGCTTGCTGCTCCTACTTGCAATTATTATGAGATAGGAACTATATCTGCACCTCTCTATGTTTCCAATATGATAAAATTGCAAGAAATTGGTTATACTATGCATTGGCCTTTACTTGGTGTGCATGAATTGTTCTTTTATGACATGCCGATGCATAGGAAGAGAGTTAGACTTTGTTGTTGCAAGATATATGTTACTTTGTGCTCTCTACTAAATTACAAATCATTGTTAATTAAAATTGGCTTTGATATACCTTGGGATCCGGATGGATCCATTACTTGAGCACTTTATGCCTAGCTTAATGGCTTTAAAGAAAGCGCTGCCAGGGAGACAACCCGGAAGTTTTAGAGAGTCATTTATTTCTGTCGAGTGCTTTTATATAGTTTTAGAAACAAAAAAATAAAGAGGGGAACCCAAAACTTTTCAAAAAGGAAAGTGAAAGTGAGAAAGACAAGCATTGTTGAAGTGGGGGAGCTCCTTGAACTTTGTTCATGCTCACGGAAACTTTGTGAATATTAATTACAGAAACTTTTCATCAAAAATAATTATCCCCTTGTACAATTCCTTTGTATTATAAAAATAATGTGCCAAGGTTTGCCTTTAGGATGTTTACAAAGTTGTTTGGTTTGTACGGTGCAGGACAGAAACTTTGGCTGTAGTGCGCGATTTCACAATTTTTACTGGAACGTCAAACGGTTCTGATTCTTTTTGCACTGTCTTGATGTACAAATGTTTTAGTTTTCATAATTTTGGTACAATTTTTGTTGTACCAGAAGTATGGTGAATGTTCAGATTGCTACAGACTGTTCTGTTTTTGACAGATTCTGTTTTTGATGCATAGTTTACTTGTTTTGATGAAACTATCAATTCCTATTAGTTGATTAAGACATGGAAAAGTTATATTACAGTAGCTAGAATGAAAAAACAAAATATGAATTGGTTTTCAACAGTACTTAGAGTAGTGATTTGCTTTATTATACTAACGGATTTTATCGAGTTTTCTGTTGAAGTTTTGTGTGGATGAAGTGTTCGATGATCGAGAAGGTCTCGATATGAGGAAAAGGAGGAGTGGCAAGAGCTCAAGCTTGGGGATGACCAAGGCACCCCAAGTAAATATTCAAGGAGACTCAAGCATCTAAGCTTGGGGATGCCCCAGAAGGCATCCCCTCTTTCTTTAACAAGTATCGGTATGTTTTCGGATTCGTTTCGTTCATGCGATATGTGCAAATCTTGGAGCGTCTTTTGCATTTAGTTTTAACTTTTCTTTTATGCACCATGATGGTATGAGATAGTCCTTGGTTGATTTATAGAATGCTCATTGCACTTCACTTAAATCTTTTGAGTATGGCTTTATAGAATGCTTCATGTGCTTCACTTATATCTTTTGAAGTTTGGATTGCATGTTTCTCTTCACCTAGAAAACCTCCATTTGTAGAATGCTCTTTTGCTTCACTTATATTTGTTAGAGCGTGGGCATATCTTTTGTATAAAGAATTAAACTCTCTTGCTTCACTTATATCTATTTAGAGAGATGACAGGAATTGGTCATTCACATGGTTAGTCATAAAATCCTACATAAAACTTGTAGATCACTGAATATGATATGTTTGATTCCTTGCAATAGTTTTGCGATATAGAGATGATAATATGTGGGAGGTTCTAGTAAATGGTTGTGTTTAGTAAGGATATTGGTGTTAAGGTTTGTGATTCCCGAAGCATGCATGTATGGTCTCCTAACTATGTAACCAAATTGGCGTGCATTGTATTTTGATTTTTTATCTTTGCGTGAAGGTCGGGGGCACGCGATGGTTAACTCCTACCAACCTCCCCCCTAGGAGCATGCGTAGTAGTACTTTGCTTCGAGGGCTAATAAACTTTGGCAATAAGTATATGAGTTCTTTATGACTAACGTGAGTCCATGGATTATACACACTCTTATCCTTCCATCATTGCTAGCCTCTTTGGTACCATGCATTGCCCTTTCTCACCTCGAGAGTTGGTGCAAACTTCACCGGTGCATCCAAACCCCGTGATACGATGCGCTCTATCACACATAAGCCTCCTTATATCTTCCTCAAAACAGCCACCATACCTACCTATTATGGCATTTCAATAGCCATTCCGAGATATATTGTCATGCAACTTTCATCATCATATACATGACTTGAGAATTCATTGTCATATTGCTTTGCATGATCGTAAGATAGCTAGCATGATGTTTTCATGGCTTGTCCTTTTTTGATGTCATTGCTACGCTAGATCATTGCACACCCCGGTACACCACCAGAGGCATTCATATAGAGTCATATATTTGTTCTAGATATCGAGTTGTAATATTGAGTTGTAAGTAAATAAAAGTGTGATGATCATCATTATTAGAGTATTGCCCCAGCGAAGAAAGGATGATGGAGACTATGATTCCCCCACAAGTCGGGATGAGACTCCAGACTTTAAAAAAAAAGAGGCCAAAGAAGCCCAAATAAAATAAAAGAGGCCAAAGAAGCCCAAATAAAAAAAGAGGCCAAAGAAGCCCACCAAAAAAAAGAAAATAAAAAAATGAGAGAAAAAGAGAGAAGGGGCAATGTTACTATCCTTTTACCACACTTGTGCTTCAGAGTAGCACCATGTTCTTCATATAGAGAGTCTCCTATGCTTTCACTTTCATATACTAGTGGGCATTTTTCATTATAAAACTTGGCTTGTATATTCCGATGATGGGCTTACTCAAATGCCCGAGGTCTTCATGAGGAAGCAAGTTAGATGCACACCCACTTAGTTTCAGTTTGAGCTTTCATAAATTTATAGCTCTAGTGCATCCGTTGCATGGCAATCCCTACTCTTCGCACTGACATCAATTGATGGGAATCTCCATAGCCCATTGATTAGCCGCGTTGATGTGAGACTTTCTCCCTTTTTGTCTTCTCCACACAACCTCCACCATCATACTCTATTCCACCTATAGTGCTATATCCATGGCTCGCGCTCATGTATTGCGTGAGGGTTGAAAAAGCTGAAGCATGTTAAAAAGTATGAACCAATTGCTTGACTGACACCGGGATGTGCATGAGGGGTACCTTGTGTTAAGAAAAGGGAGCATACAAGACTACATGATTTTGTAGGGATATCGTTCTTTAGCATTGATATTTTGAAAGACATGATTGCTTGTTGGGATGCCCGAATTATTATTGTTTTTATGTCAAATGATAGAATATTGCTTTGAATCACTTGTGTCTTAATATTCATGCCATGATTACATTACAAGATCAAGATTATGCTAGGTAGCATTCCACAACAAAAATTATCTTTTTTATAATTTACCTACTCGAGGACGAGCAGGAATTAAGCTTGGGGATGCTGATATGTCTCCGCCGTATCTATTGTTTTTGATTGTTCCATGCCAATATTATTCAACTTTCATATACTTTTGGCAACTTTTTATACTATTTTTGGGACTAACATATTGATCCAGTGCCTAGTGTCAGTTCCTGTCTGTTGCATGTTTTATGTTTCGCAGAAAACCCATATCAAACGGAGTCCAAACGGAATAAAAACGGATGGAGATTCTTTTTGGAATATTTATGAATTTTGGTAAGGAGAATCAACGCGAGACGATGCTCAAGGGGCCCACGAGGCAGGGGGCGCGCCCCTGACCCTCGTGGCCACCCCGTAAGGCGGTTGGTGCCCTTCTTTCGCTGCAAGAAAGCCAATATTTGGATAGAAATCATGTCCAAAGGACAACCCAATCGAAGTTCCGCATCTCAGGGAATATAAAAATTGTGAAAGGGCAGAATCAGGAACACAGAAACAGAGAGAGACAGAGAACAGATCCAATCTCGGAGGGGCTCTCGCCCCTCCCACGCCATGGAGGCCATGGACCAGAGGGGAAACCCTTCTCCCATCTAGGGAGAAGGTCAATGAAGAAGAAGAAGAAGGGGGGCTCTCTCCCCCTCGCTTCCGGTGGCTTCGGAACGCCGCCGGGGGCCATCATCATCACCGTGATCTACACCAACACCTCCGTCATCTTCACCAACATCTCCATCACCTCCCCCCTCTATATTCAGCGGTCCACTCTCCCGCAACCGCTGTACCGTCTACTTGAACATGGTGCTCTATGCTTCATATTATTATCCAATGATGTGTTGCCATCCTATGATGTCTGAGTAGATTTTCGTTGTCCTATCGGTAATTGGTGAATTGCTATGATTGGTTTAATTTGCTTGTGGTTATGTTGTTGTCCTATTGTGCCCTCCGTGTCGCGCAAGCGTGACGGATTCCCGCTGTAGGATGTTGCAATACATTCATGATTCAATTATAGTGGGTTGCTTGAGTGAGAGAAGCATAAACCAGAGTAAGGGGGTTGCGGCGTATGGGATAAAGGGGACCTGATGCTTTAATGCTATGGTTGGGTTTTACCTTAATGATCTTTAGTAGTTGCGGATGCTTGCTAGAGTTCCAATCATAAGTGCATATGATCGAAGAAGAGAAATTATGTTAGCTTATGCCTCTCCCACATAAAACTTGCTACGGTCTAGTAAAGTAGTCAATTGCTTAGGGACAATTTCACAACTCCTACCACCACTTTTCCACACTCGCTATATTTAGTTTATTGCTTATTTATCTTAACAAGCCCTACTTTTATTTACGTGCTCTTTATATTCTTGCAATTCTATCCAACAACACCTACAAATTACTTCTAGTTTCGTACTTGTTCTAGGTAAAGCAAATGTCAAGCGTGCGTAGAGTTGTATCGGTGGTCGATAGAACTTGAGGGAATATTTGTTCTACCTTTAGCTGCTCCTTGGGTTTGACACTCTTCCTTATCAAAAGAGGCTACAATTGACCCCCTATACTTTTGGGTTATCACTCTTCACGACACGGGTTGCGGGAATGAGCAAAGACGAGCTCACCCGGAAGTGGGTCGAGCCCACGTCTCTCCACGCGGCTACGCACTACTCACCCCACCTCTCCGGTTGAGAGGGTGAATAGGTTTTTGGGAAGCGACTTCTCACCTCCGATCCACTACTTCCTCTATGTTCGCGTCGTCTTCGTCATCACCATGTCTCAGACCAAAGCCGACCGTCTCGCTGCCGAGAAGCTCGAGGCCAAAAAGATGGCAGTTGACGACGACGTTGCTGCCACAACCGCAATGGCTTCTTCTTGTCCTACTAGAGGGTATAACATGTTTATCTCGTTCAAATTTATTTTCATATTAGCAGTACTATCATTATGTGTAGATGTGTTTGCTATTTGCATAGTACGTGCTTGTTTAGATAAGAATTAGTATGTCGTTAATTCTGTCAATGCCATGCTAGTGATTTATCTATGGACTAAATTAGTTGAATTTTTTTCTATTTACTCAACAGGTCTCATATGTAAGTCAATCAAAGAATGCTGATTTGATAAGTGTGTTGAGGTGGATAGTTTGCATGTCAAGAGAAATAATATAATGGGGATGAACTATTTTTTAGGTAATAAAGATTATAGATTAGTTGATTGTACACAAAAATGTTGTGGCAGTCATGCAATTTATTGATTATCAAGTAATATCAGTTTTATCTAGATGAACCCTAGGAATACCATATAGGTTGCAACAATATCGATTTTAACCATGTGGTAGCAGCAACTAGTGTCCTAGAAGTGCAGATGGTTAGTTGTAGACGGTTTCGAAGTAAAAGTCGTGAACCCAAAAGTAGCTAAGGGAATTATCCTTATCCATTGTGAATGTCGTGGTATGCTCACGACAGATGCCATGGATAGGCTTATTGAACATGGTTGGGGCCAGAAGGCGCCGATTGGTTCTGAAAACAAGATCGGGGACAAGCGGTGTACGACGCATGATGTACTTAGGTCCAGGGCCCTCTGTGGGAGGTAAAACCCCTAGTCCTATAGGATCTACTAGTTGGGTCATGAGAGAGTTACAATGGTGCTCCTTGAGCTCTGTTGGATGGAAGAGGAAGAAGTACTAGCTCTCTCCTTCTCCCGGTGTGTGTTAGTGACTGATGGAAAAGGAATGGAACCGAACCCCCTACATGGAGGGCTCCCGGGGGTCTTTTAGCCCCCCCGGAGTACAACGATAATACTACATGGCCGTGGGTCCTAGTGTCAACGTCTTGGTCTTCGCATGGGGTTCGCCGGTTGCTAGGGCCGTTGGTGGCAGGACCCGCTGGTAGGACATCGCCGTGGCATGTCTTCGGACGTGTCACGGGTTAGTTGGTATAGTGCCGGGCCACACGGACATCGGTCGTCTGGGTCAGCAGCTTGAGGAGGCCAGACATGTCATGCCAGAGGCAAGGAAGACTGGCAAGCACACCGGCGGATGGTTCCTTGGTTGAAATCTTGGCGGCGAGCATGGATGTCAATCGGGAGAGGTCCGGCAAGGGCGACTCGTGTAAGAAACCAAACACATTAAGGTTCCCGTGGCTCACTGAATAGCAGCTCCGGTAGCTCCACGTCGATCTGCCCTCGCTGATAACTAGTTAGGCCTTCTTCTTCGTCGTCCTCACCATCTGTCCATCGACCATCGGTCCTGGCTGCACGGTATCACCGTGGTCGTCGGCTTGGACACTTCCCACACTTAACACTTTTGCGTCTTTGTCGCGGCGCCGTACGTGCTCGCAGTTGCAGGCAGGGACGATGGCAGCTCCCGGACCTTGCCTATGAGGCTTGGCGCCCACATCGGTGTTGGGCATGAGACGACACATCACAGGTGCGGCCCAAAAGAAGCCACCTTCAATTGCTTCCTCGGCACTGGCGTCCTGAGCTGGAGCATGCATGCAAGGCGGCCGTCCATGGCGTGGAGCAGCATTTGCCTGGCTGAGCGACGGAGATGATGAGGGAGAAGAATATCGATCGCACCAAAGTTGGAGTGTACAAACAAGAGTGGCGACATCGGCAAATGATCGACTCGAAGGATCCCCCGAGGTGTTGGTTGTTTGACAGAAGCATTTTCGTTTTCTATGACATTTTCGTTTGACGGAAGCAAGATTCTAGTCCATTCATGCTATGAACTGAATATATAAGCTACTATATGAAGCAGCAGTAGAATAATTACCACGTACGATTGATTGCAAGTGATGTAACAACGAGGTATGGGTGATGATTAAGTCCTCACACTAAGGACATCTACCGTGACAAAACCACGACAAGTGGTGGCAGTTTTGTTGAGCTTTGGCTGACCGAGCAAGTAATGACCAGTTGACGGTCATCTGTGGGTTCACTAATCGTTAAAGGAACTCCAGAAAAAATAACTTCCTCCTCTCTTATAGCTTCAAAACCTTCATAAGCCATGGTTTCAAATTCTGCATTAGATGATGGTTCAACCGAAGTTTCTTCCTCTCTAGGTCTTTTCTGTCTTGTGTCTCTAATTATCCTAGAGCCGGGTCAAACATAAATAAGCTTAGCCATAGATAAAAAAGAGAACACACTACAAAAAAAATACACTTCCGTGATGATACGTGTTTGTCACAGTAGGTCGCGTTTTCTGTCATGCATGTACATCCGTGACAAATTTGTGACAGAATCAAGATAGTCATACCTGTGCTGTCGTAGAAGTGTTCCATGACATTACCAAAATTATCATCATGGAAGTGTCCA
The DNA here is from genome assembly GCF_018294505.1 of Triticum aestivum. NCBI lineage: Eukaryota > Viridiplantae > Streptophyta > Magnoliopsida > Poales > Poaceae > Triticum > Triticum aestivum. The sequence goes on along the minus strand of NC_057801.1, from coordinate 50,259,094 downwards.
CTTCCATGACGATAAATCGCGCGTCACAGAAGTGCTTTCGTCAAGGGTGACCGACACATGGCATCCACCGTAACGGAACGCCGTTGAGCTATCGGGTAGGGTTTTGGATCCGATAACCGTTAACAGCCCCGACCAATGGGGATTTTCCACGTGTAAAATTCTGATTCCTGTCAGCTCGTTAGTGGGCCAAATGTCGCCCGTCCATTGGAGGAGACATGCCTATGATACGTCGACACATGGCGGGGCCCAACAGAGGCCCATATAGGTTAAAAAGGTCAGCCCAGTCAAAGGCCTGTAGTACTTAATCAGGTACTAGTGGGCCAGCCCAATAACGGCCTGCTTAATAAAGGCCCATTTACGGCCCGATGCCAGATCTAGCCCGTTAATTGTTCGACCAAAATTTGGGCCCATTTACGGCCCGAAGCCAGATCTGGCCCGTTAATTGTTCACCCAATAATTGGGCCCATTTGTGGCCCAAAGCCAGATCTGGCCCGTTAATTGTTCGCCGAATATTTGGGCCCAACTACAGCCCATTGACTTTCGGCCTGTTAGAGGCCTAATGTAGACATGGGCCCATTTCAGCCCGGTGTGACTTTTGGCCTGTTAGAGGCCTGATGTAGACATGGGCCCATTTCAGCCTGGTGAAACTTCATCCTGGGAATGGCTCGTGCTGCCCATGGGCCATATATGATCAGACCGGACATTGGGCCCACTAATGGCCCATGCTAAAGGTGGCAACAGTTAAGCCCAACATGACTTTGGGCCTGTTAAATGCTTGTCGGGTAATTCGGCCCGTTGATGCCTGTACTAAGATTTCGGCCTCTTAAAGGCCCATGATATCAGTGGGCCAACTAAGGCCCGAGATATGTTTCAACCTAGTAACGGCCCGTGAGCTAACTGGGCCCAAAAAGGCCCGGTCTACATTTCAGCCTGCTGAAGGCCCGTCGACGACTAGTGAAAATTGAGGCCCAACATGCATTTTGGCCTACTAAAGGCCCGTGGTTTCATCTCGGCCATAACAGGCCAGTATAATATTCAGCCTGTTAATGGCCCAACGCTACCTGGGCCAAACTAAGCGCTGGGTCGACAAAACGCCCAACTAAAATATAGGCCGGTGTAAGTTTGGGCCTGGCGCAATGTGTGAAGGCCCCAATTATTTGGGCCCAAGAAAGGCGCTGGCCAGCCCAATTGTGGCCCGCTAAAAACCAGGCCAGTTAGAGTCGAATGTTTTGGCCCGGTCGACGACATCTGATTTTTTTCAGATAGCGAATGATGGCAGTAACTAGTAGGAATTAAGAACAAACCTACTCTATACAATAAAGAAATTACGGCATAGTAACTAAGAATAAACCTACACTATAGGATAAAGGATTTAAGGTATATTCGATCCACTGGGCATTGAAGTTCGCCACCAGTGATCATAAAGCGCAACGAAGAAGCAGATTACAAAAACTGGGCACCATTGCAGCGTAACAAAATAATACTGAATCGAGACCAGTTCCAAGATAGTTCAAGAAAGGTTAGCCTTGCCAGGGAACTGCTGCGCAAGCTTCTGAGCAGGGCAGTGAGACCGACCTAGCATGTCGGTCATAGCTTCCAGGTGTAGCTATTTAGCGATGAGGTTCTCATTGGTGTTCTCCGCAATCTTTCTTAGAGATAGGACTTCAAGTCGAAGTTGAGTTGCAGAATACCTTTCTGCTACAACTTGGCACTAAAGAAGTCGAACCGATTCAGATAACGAATTATGTGAGCTTGTCTGACTGCTAGTCTCAAGTAACTTGAACACTTCATCAAGACAAGACTTTGGGGTTGTCTCGCTATCTTCAAGATGTTTTGCCTTCTTTGCTACAATATATGTTGGATTTGTCTCACAGCCTTCAGCAGACTTGTGCATGCCATCAGGCATATCACCTTGAAACAAAGCAGAGAGATGACAGGTTTTGCACGTGTATAAACAAAGATGATAACTGTGCTGTCAATTCCATCCAAATTCAAATTAGAAAATAAAGAGTAAGTTCAAAATATCAATAGCATAATTTGGCATTGTTCATAATGCGGGGAGCTTCACCACACTACTGGATTACCATGTCAACATAACAAGCATAAATGAAGGGCAAAGAAAATCATTGTACCTATTTTGGATAATGTGCATGGGATGTTGTTCATATCATCAGCCACATCAGTAAGATAAAACAGGAGATGACAAGGTGCAAACGTGGGCTGCTTCACCACACACTGGATTATAGATCCACAAAAAAAAGCATACATATAGGGAGTATTAAGTAATGTGCATGGTATGAATAAGGAATTTGGTTTTACAAGTAAAACTTAGAACTTACCGTTCTTGCGAACATGCATTTTGGTAGAAACAGCAAACTAAACAGCAGTAAACGATAGGGAGTATAAGCAAATTAAACAGCAGTTGAGGATAAAGGCTTTAGAAGGACTGACTTACATTAACAGTTAACACCGGCTTTATAATGCCCTTCTCCATGTCAAGGGAAGGATAACTCAAGAATTTCAGCACATAATCTTCTTCATAAGCATTGCCTGTACTCTACATTTTGTAGAGAGTAATTATAGATATGATAATACTGGAAGGGATAGAAGATAATGAAGATAAGATGCAGATTAATGCTACATAATCAACTACCAATCCCTGGAAGTACAAGCATTACAGGACGAAATGTACTGACAAGAGCAATGGGCTACACTTCTGCACTGGCATTGTCTGTATTCTACTTGTTGGTAAGATTAAATATAGATCTGATCTTTTTTAGTAAATGGTGGGCGGGGGAGATAAGATGCAGAATGCTACACAATGAACCAATCCCTCTTCCCATAATAAAAGAGTGTTTTGAACACTGGTGTACTGTACAAAACGTTCTTATATTATGGGACGGAGGGAGTAGCTGTTAATGTAAGTACAGTGATAGACCACGTTCAGTCCTTACAAGAGGATTGCAGAGCTAAGCCTCTTCAAAAGCATTGGGTTGATTCTAAATTTATGTAAGCGTCCATACGGATCTGATAATGTCCACCAAATGGACGATTACAAGGCTAACATGTGCAGTGATGCTACATAATCAAACAACTATGAAAGTAAGTATGGTCATACAGGGCAAGAGGTACTCACAAGAGCAATGCAGTGTGCAGTATAGTTGCGAGATTCTGTGGTTGCTTGAGAACGAATGTTCTTCTGCTAACAGTTTTCGTACAAGTGAGACATTAAGGCAAATGCAGAAATGTAGTTCAAATTGTGATGTGATAGCATAGACAGTACCTTACGCTGCAGCCAAGACCAATGTGTAACAAGATTATTCTAGTCACCGTCGGATAAATGTAGCACCGGAGACTTTACAGAAATTTCGTTCAGAGGCTTGCCATCGAAGTGTGCTTGCCTCAGGTAGGAATGCTACTTCATCAACGAGTGCTTGAAAAGAGCAACCAACCCTTGTTCGTCTTCACAATCCAGTTTGCTCCTCGCCTATTTAAAAGAATGAAGTCTTGTGTCTTCTGTCAGCAGAAACATATGCAGTAATGACCAGGAATAACATTAGTACATTACTTACGCGTAAGTTGCGGAGGAAGACTGGAAATTATTCTGTGTCTGCGGTATAATCTTTCCATGAAGGAAACATGCGCACAAAGTTCCTGACAACAACATAAGCTTCATCTTCTAAACTGGGAAGAAATGGAACAGGGGTCCTATTTGCTACAAGTGGGGCTCTGGTTCGAAAAGGGATTTGGCAACTGGATTTGGTGTACTCTTTGCTGGAATGGGGGTTTTGCATCGTAGAGCTGGTGCTATGTCAACTAGCATAATCATACTGTTTGCTGCAGTTGGGGTCTGCTGAGTTGGGGCATCAGAAATGACCAGTGTAGTAGGGCTAGAGTCTGCTAAAGTTGGGGTGTTTTGTGGGTCAGGTGATATTGCAACTACACCTAATGGGCTATTTGATTTATCAGGTGCCACTACCTTTTCCAAATACTTTGCTTGTGCTCCTCCACGATCAGCAATCGCCCTCTTCCTTTTGAACGTCTGATACACACGAACATCATTTGAATGGATAAATATGGTATGATGGCAGATGGAATATGTACTGAAAATGGATAGGCAGGGCGTATTCAAATACACGATGTGTAAACTAAGCTAATGGCATTTCAACAAAGCAGAAGCAATGCAAAGCATCAGTTGCAAGATATGTGCGAGCAATGTAACCTTGGAAAGTTAGAGCAAGTACCTTGATGGGTGAATAAGATAGGGCATCTTCCTCTAATGCCTCCACTAGGGAGCTACATTGACTTAGGTCTCCCTCTAGCTCAGAATCACTGTTAGGATCATATTCTGAGCATGAATCTGTAGGTGGAGAGCGTTTGCATTGCATTGCATCCAGACTTGATTTCAGTCCCTTAATGCCAAGTTTGACAGCCAATGCATTGTTTTGCTTTATTCTTTTCATGCGCGCAAGCTCATAATCATTATGATGCTGTTCAGAATCTAAGATTCATAAAAACATAAAAAGTAGTCAGATTATCTATGGAATGCATTGCGGATTCAACGTGAAGAGTGTCTCCCTATAAACCCCTGCATATGCAAAGTTCACCCCCCAACCATGTTGACCAGACCACACATAGAAATACAAACCCCTTATGTCTCTATAACAGGCAGGCACACATTTCATAACTGAAGTAGGAACATTAGAATCAAATGAAATTTGTATTTGAACAAATAAACTAAGCAAGTATGAGTGGCATAATGTTTAGCTTCAAGGGTGGAGTGTTGGTAGTGCGACACAAAGCAAGTAGGCAAATTGTATTCCATGTAAAAGATAAAAACCTATGTAAAAGCGGGAAATGACACTTTCTTTCTATACAATGCAGTGTTCGTTGCCCACACATGATGGAAGAGATCACATAGAGAAATACTGTTCAATCATGTCTATGGTTCCAGTATTTACAAACAAGGTGGTCCACCGTAAAAGAATATTGAAAACAAATATGACAAGGCAAGCATAGATGTAGTGAATCAATCATTTACTTGTGAGCTTACTAGGACAAGTATGCAGAATTGTAACTGCAGTAAGAGACCGTCCAAAATCTGAATGAAGAAGTTTGTCTAGCACTTATTGTTTGCAACTAATCGACGTGAATAATTGCATATTATATCAAATGTAATAAATACAAGTAAACTTGTCAACAAACCTGGCTTGCAGTAGTAATCCGGGTCAATGTCACTACGACCAACAATCCAAAATGACTAGTGTCTGTTCCGAGGGCCGGAATTTTGAAAACCCTGTGGACTTTAGAGGTACTAAAGATTACCGAAATACATCTGAACCAGTAAGTGTAGGTAGCACTGAGCACACAACAAACCCTAATGACAGTCCTGCGTAATGAGTAATTAATCAATTAGAAAATGGGTGATGAGGAGTGGCTGCTGAGTGTTGAGGAAGTATCGCAGGATAAATCGGCTTGGCTTGGTGGGTGCTGCACGCCTGAGCCCTGAACGGACTGGGAAGGTAGGCACGGCGGTGCGCCTGGGCAGCGGTCACACTGTTGGGCGAGCGGCTCGGCCTCCTGTTAGTCCGGCGTCTCCTCCTAGAGTCATGCCGTGTAGAGTAACCAAGTTAAGATCTATTTTCTGGTTGAGATCAAAAAGTTGAGGAGATATGAAGTACCACCTCTCTTGCGGCATCGTGTAGGCATCTGGGGTGCGATGGTTGTCGGTGGCATTGAAGCAAATCTACGACGGTAGATGGGTGCATCGGGGGATAAGTCCCGTTGCGGTGGAAGAGAAGGTCGTGTGAGCGGCCCCGGCAAAGAGGACGATGGCGCCGATGAAGCGAGAGGACGCGATGCAGGGCTATTGGTCTGTCGCCGTGGATGAGAAACATCCATCTCTAGCAGTGGACGACGCGGTCCTGGTAGGTGCTCCGGCATGGTGGAGGACGGTGGTGATGGATGTGGTGGAGGACAGCGGCGATGGATGGGGTGGCGGACGGAGGCTGGTGTGGGGATGGGGTGTTCTAGCGCGGACGGTGTATGAATCGGAAAATGGAGGGAGAGGTACGGGGAACCATGTTTTTGGGACACGCCTGTCTGAAATATGGGAAAGTTACAAACTTAGCCCCCGTTTAAAATTTGAACATCTCGTCGGTTGGGGATAGGATGGTAATCTCGCATCTCGCCAATATTTGCCCAGAGCAATTTCGGGCGAGGAGAGGGTGGTTGGCGCCCATGGTTGGCGCCCACGGTGTATGAACAGGGTGACAAGTAGGGCGGTTTTGTCACGTCTGAGTGAAGTTACAAACCTGCCCCTATTGAAAATATTTGCCTACATCAATTTCGGCCGAGTCTAGTTTGTTTTGCCGCCCACCGTGTATGAATGGGGAATGGAGGGAGAAACAGAGGTCTTTCGGATGAGCTTGAATCAAATGTGTTTTGCTGCCCATGTTTGACGCCCACCGTATCGGAATGGGCTCAGAGGCAGTCATGTCATGTCTAACTAAAGTTACTAACCTACCCCTATTTAGAGCAGTGGAAATCGGGCCGATGTATTGTCCGTGTAATGGGTAGACAGTAATTTCCATCTCCCAAACACTTGGCTTCGGGCAGCCGACATGGGAGTGGACATTTTGCCGCTTCTTTCGAATTTTGGGACAATAAGCATCCATGTTTACCGTGGCAACTAAATTTGAATCCATTTTGTATTCCTATATCAATCTTTATAAATCATTCTACGTGTTTTTATATATCTTCAAAAGGACAACAAAGATGTATTCCACTGTCATATATGAATATGGTTTACAAATGCCGATACTCAAATTCAGAAGCTACAATCCAGTTTAAGGTGAATTCGAATATTTGGAACACTTCATGTCCAACTCAAATGTCACACACATCATAATGTGTACTCCCATTTAGATATGTACACAAGCGATGTATCAAGATTCAAATACCGAGTCAATCAACCAAGAATGTACAGAACTAAAAGACATATAAACACTTATAGAGTATATGGATCAATAATATCAACTAACATACATAAGCCAGGCCGCTGTACTTTTTTTGGCTACAACAACATCCCTTTTTTAGATAGCATCTTGGCCCTTTCCGATGCGTGCCACTTATGGTCCATCTATACTACTACTATTGTTGAATGCACATTCAGCCCGATTGGCATATTTGTAGGTCTGGCACAGCAATCCAAATGAAATGTCTCCGAGTCTTATCGATTAATACAGACTTGTGCTCAAATAAAATTAAAAAAAACAATTATTACAAGATCTCTAAAACAAATGGTTTGATTGATTACATGAACAGACAACACAAAGGTTATTCAACGATGGAAAGAACATTTCACCTATGATTTACGAAGTAGGAATTTAATTTCCTTTTTTCCTTTAGGACCTTAACAATCTGGTCAGTCTCAGCTTACTTCGTTTTGAAATCCACCAAATATTTAATGGTTTTCTTGAGTACTGCTTGTGATTGTGCTGTTTGCTTCCTCAACATGTCAACTTCATCTCTAAGTGCAGAAGCAGAATCTCTTTCTACCACTAGTTTAGCCTCTAGAGCATCAGCAGTTGGCAATTCATAATGCACGATTGGGCCGGTGCCACTACTGTGGGATGATGCAACGTCCATGGTGACCTTGCTCTTTGATCTTGGGCTAACCTGTTTTGCCATTAAAGTTCCGATTGGATTCAAAAAAGTTGAAGTTAGCAAAACATCTCAACCGGGAGTTATAACAGCAAACCAGTTAAACAAACAAGGAATTAAAGAGTTTCAGTTGGATGCTGAAAATTAGTTATTAACATCATTGTAACCCGCTGTTGCAGCAGCAAAGCAGTTAAACAAACAAGTAGATATTTAAGTTAAGGCAAACATGTAATTCTTAACAGTAGGTATCAAACACATATATAGGCGCAGTCTACAATATGATTAACAGGCTGTGTTATTATGTAATCAGTAGCAAACTAAATTAAGCCAAGCAACGTAATTGAACAATTTTGCAATAAGTGGCTAACTAAAATTCTGAGAAGCAGGTAACTGAACTTACGCTAGTTCTTTGTACAGGCACACTGCAACTTATTTTTCGCTTAGAAAGTTGTACGAAGGATTCCATGGCATCAATTGCTTGGATACACAGTCCCAATACTTCTTTCTTCCCACACTAGATTGGTAAGTCGAATGGTTAATCTGGTAAGATGGTGCATCCTTGATATGTTGTATGAGGACGTGTAGTCAGACTATTTGTAGCCACACACATCACACTGGATTTTACTGTATATTTCATGCGATTACTTTTGGCATATCGAGATCTAAGCAATCTACAATAGGATGAAAAGACTGGCATCCTTCACATTATTGGCGAACTCAGTTCATAGAAACAAGCAATTCAACCATTATGTGGGTAAATCAAAAGCGCCACTAGAATATTTTTCACTACCCAATCATACACGCAAAAAGGGGCGACGCCACGATAGGGGCTGGTATGGTCGGCCGCCTCAGGTGGCTGGAAAGTGTGCACCTAGTTTGAGTCGTCCAAGTTGGCCCAGGCAGTTTTGTTTGTCCCAACGCACGAGCAGGCAATGTAAAAAATGAAGAAAAATGTTTCAATTTGGATGGGCCAAGAACATAAGTGCAAGGCAGGCCATATAGCAGGCTCGCGGCCCAAACGAGCGCCTCCCATATCAATCGACAGCAGGAAAAATCCCAATTGATTCGCTCTAGCCTCCAGTCTGGTTCGCTCCTAACCTAGCCACCGCTGGACAGACTGACACAGCACTTCCTCGCGCCCTTGTTGGAGGGCGGTCGCCGGGCTTCAAGCAAACGGAAGGACAAGAATATGAAGATCCAACCCTGGGTGTAGCCTGCGTGGGAGGCAGCGGCGGCAGCATGGGCATGGCATCAAGCTTGCGCAAACGGACATTCGCAGCTTGCAAGAGTAGCATGCGCAACGAGCAGGTACATCACATCCCTGATTATATCTAATTCAACTCTTCAATTTCTAGCCAATAGTTCACCTGACGGTGTTGTAAAACTGCTTGTATGTACGGAATCTATGAGAAAATGAAACCAATTTCTACTTATTTTATAACTCCCCCAATCAATACTGAACTGACTGAATCTGATGTATCTAATCAAGTTTCCGATGCAAACATACAAGTTCATGTTGTTCTTGAGCCTGAAGTGTCTAATGAACAGACTAATAATGAAGGATTTGATGCAAACATTTTACATGCTCCTGGTGATGAACATATAGTGTCTAATGAGGGATCTAATGCAAGCATTTTGCAAGCTGCTACGTCTTGAGCTTGAGTTGGATTTCCTTAAAGAGGAGAGGGTGATGCAGCAAGTGTAGCATAAGTATTTCCCTCAGTTTTGAGAACCAAGGTATCAATCCAGTAGGAGGCTCCTCAGAAGTCACACGCACCTACACAAACAAACTGAGAACTCGCAACCAATGCAATAAAGGGGTTGTCAATCCCTTCACGGCCACTTGCGAAAGTGAGATCTGATAGAGATAGTATGATAAGATAAATATATTTTTGGTATTTTATAATATAGATGCAAAAAGTAAAGATGCAAATAAAAGTAGATTGAAAACAAATATGATAAGAGATAGACCCGGGGGCCATAGGTTTCACTAGAGGCTTCTCTCAAGATAGCATAAGTATTACGGTGGGTGAACAAATTACTGTCGAGCAATTGATAGAAAAGCGCATAGTTATGAGATTAACTAGGCATGATCATGTACATAGGCATCACGTCCATAACAAGTAGACCGACTCCTTCCTGCATCTACTACCATTACTCCACACATAGACCGACTCCTGCCTGCATCTAGAGTATTAAGTTCATAAGAACAGAGTAAGGCATTAAGCAAGATGACATGATGTAGAGGGATAAACTCATGCAATATGATATAAACCCCATCTTGTTATCCTCGATGGCAACAATACAATATGTGTCTTGCAACCCTTTCTGTCACAGGGTAAGAACACCGCAAGATTGAACCCAAAGCTAAGCACTTCTCCCATGGCAAGAAAGATCAATCTAGTAGGCCAAACCAAACTGATAATTCGAAGAGACTTGCAAAGATAACTAAATCATACATAAAAGAATTCAGAGAATATTCAATTAATATCCATAGATAAATCTTATCATAAACCCACAATTCACCGGATCTCGACAAACACACCGCAAAAAGAGATTAGATTAAATAGATCTCCACAAGAGAGGGGGAGAACATTGTATTGAGATCCAAAAAGAGAGAAGAAGCCATCTAGCTAATAACTATGGACCCGTAGGTATGTGGTAAACTACTCACAACTCATAGGAGGGGCAAGGATGTTGATGTAGAAGCCCTCCATGGTCGATTCCCCCTCCGGCAGAGTGCCGGCGAAGGCTCCAAGATGGGATCTCGCGGATACAGAAGGTTACGGCAGTGAAAATTGTGTTTTGTGGTGCTCTTGGATGTTTTCGGGGTACGTAGGTATATATAGGAGGAAGAAGTACGTCGGTGGACGCCCAAGGGGCCCACGAGACA